>NC_053025.1:398690288-398873575 GCF_003073215.2 Triticum urartu | reverse complement strand
AAGCTTCAAAGCCAGCCGCTTCTCCCAAGATCGCGAGAGTGAAGCCTTTAGCAACTGCACCTCCTGAAGCCAGTGTGCAGTCAGAAGGCTTATCACGAGTGTCCAAGCCCCAAGAAGCCAAGAAGCCTCAGTCACACACAGGCAAAGAGCTCACAGCTGCTGACATTCTGTGCTGCGAAGCCATTGATCTCTCAAGCGATGAAGATCTTGGAGATGATGCTCTTGAGCAGCTCATCAGAGCAAGGAGGAGGCTGAAATCTTCAACAATCTGCCTCTGTTTGATGTCGCCATCATCCACAACTTCATCGATGAATGGTTTGACACACCAGACATAAGCTTCAATGATCTGTAGCTACCCATAGGCCTCAGCGTTGCCTTTCAAGGTGCAATCGCTTCAGAACTTGCAATAGCCCAGCGAATTGTAGAACTGAAGCAGAAAATTGATCATGAAAAGGCTCAGTTCAAGAAGCACGTGGCCAAGCTCAGTGTGCAAGAAGTGAAAAACTTCAAGATCATGTTGCACGAGCTGAAAGAAAACTTCCTGAAGACGCGTGCCGAAGCTCAAGGCTCGCGAGAACGCATGAAGACTTTGGCTGAACGCTGCGTGCAAGCCTACAATGAGGCAGAAAAGCGCAAGGCACTTGGGCGTCCCGGCATTGACCCCAGGATGGCCGCGAAGAAGAAAAAGAAGGCGGCTGTGCCCGAACCTGAAGCGCCAAGGTCAGAACCTGATGCTCCGATTGTCTTCCCCGCTGCAACGACTGGCTCGAAGCCAAAGAGTCGATCAACTGCCTCACAGCACAATAAGACACGGACTGCAGAGGCTAAAGCTAAGAAGAGAAAACATTCTGAAGCCTCTCCTTCTGAACCCATCATCAAGAAGCGCAAGACCAAGAAATCTCGGGCTGCTCCCACAGAGCCCCTGATAGTTGAACCACTCTGCGTCCGCTATCCTGACGCAGACCGTCAGTTGACAGTGCATGAGCCTGCTTACATAGAGGCTCCGCACGCTGAAGACATTCCAGCAGCCAACCCCAATGTTGCTGAAGACATTGGTCCCCAAGACAATGTGCAAGGTGATGCAGCCCTTCCTCAGCTTGAGACAAGCGAACAGATCAGTATTGGTCGTCCATTGACGCCAATCACACAAAATGCATCGTGGGCAGATCGCCCACAGGAGGAAGATGAGCCCCAACCCACTGCAACTCCACCAGCGCCTACATTCCATAGGCTTCGCAAAGGGCCAAGGGCTCCGGCTGCTGAAGACATTCCGGCTGCATCAGCCGAAGAGCAAGCAGATATACCACAAGCTCCAACTCCCCCGTACCAACAAGAAGCAGTTCTCAAGGAGAACGTGCCTGAAGCTGAAAATGTTGAGGCTGCCACAAACAACTCCGAAGCAAATGTGGAGCCCTCCCCAACAACAGCTTCAGAAGACACCGAAGCTACTGCTCCTGAACATTCTGTGCCTGAGTCTGCTGCCGGACCACAATTCAACTATCATATTGCGCACAGGCCCCAGGTCCAGAAGCCGATCCCACGACTACCAAGGTTCCCAGGTCCTGCATCAGCTCCTGGTTCCTTCAACATCAACGGCTTCAGGGCAGATAACACGTTTTTCGACCGCTCCAAGAACCCTTATTCAAGGGAACGGATTGTATCAGATAGGTTCTGGAGCCATCAACAGCGCAGCTATTATTCATGCATCCTCTACAACCAAGGCCGCATCTTTCCTCACAAGCGCCTTGAGGTTGAAGCTGTTGCAGGTCTGCCTGGTCTGGAAGAAGCACTGGATTGCTTCAAGCAAGTGGGTTTGCTGCCATTTATCACTGACGAAGAGCACTGGAACGAAGAGCTTCTGCTCCAGTTCTATGCCACCTTGCATATCAAAGGCTATAACAGAGATCCGAAGACATGGATCCTGGAGTGGATGACAGGAAATATCCATCATGAAGCCAATGCTTTCGACCTAATTGAGCTTACTGGCCTTCCCACTCCTGGCGAATTCTTTGAAGAAGGGTGCCAACTCCATGCTGAAGCAATTGAGAGCATATTTCAGCGTCCTGAGCCAGATATGAGTCAGATGCTCTCAATGATGAAGCCATTTCCTCCAAATGCACCCTATCCAACTAAGTTCTTCGTTGAAGACTTAGAGTACCTGCCCAGAACAATGTATCACGTCATAAGGCGGACTCTCTGGCCAGTCAAGGGACACTCTCGATATGCAACGATTGATGGTGCAATGAAGACTCTCATCTTCTGCATTCTTCACGGCAAATGCTTCAATACACAGGATCTGTTCATCCATCAATTTGCAGCGTCTGCTTCAGAACTATTTGGATTAAGGTTTTATGCTCCTTGGGTTATGAGGCTGATCAAGCTTCACTCTGCAATCTCCTATCAACCCTCAGCCCGCAATCATAGGATATTTTTGCCAGATGTGGACACATCTACTGAAGCAATATATCCAGAACCGGCCAAGCAACCACTAAGTCTTCAGAATGCAGAACACCAGAGCTTCACTCAAAATATTGAAGGTGTTGAAGCTCTCTCCCGAGTGTATCCAATGGCTGGCACCACACGTGCCCCTGCATCAACTGAAGCCACCAACAGCACAGCTGCAAAGAGACCCAAGAAGCGCGCTCGTGCACTCAATGACAGAGAGCTTCTTGTGGCTCTTCACCAAAAGCAAGATAGGCATCACGACTGGCTCAAGAGGCAGATGAGAAGCATCATGCAAGAAGTCAATCGCATCAGAAATCTGGCAACCAAGAATGCATTTGTCACACACGAGACCTATCGCCGCACTTGGAAGGGCCTCACTATGATGTGCCCTGAAGCTGAACTGCATGAGGATGGCTTCACAGAGCACTTCAAATTTGACTCCACGCCTCCAAGAAGAGCGGTGATGCGCAGCACACCATCACTTGAAGAGTCAGAGTTCTCTTCTTCTGCTGCCACCGTGTCTGCCCGGATTATTGAAGAAGAAGACGACGCGACATCATCTCCACCTGCTTCAACGCGCGTCGAATCTGCACCAAGCTCGTCTGCACCGCCGCCAAACAACTCCACCGACCCTGCTGCGCCTGGGAACGTGTAGAAACCTCTATGTCTTCAAACCTTTTTGGTCATCACTGACAAAAGGGGGAGAAGCATATGATGGTTATAGTCTTCAAGCGGGTCACTATGGGCGGGTGCCTTCATATTTTGCTACATTTTGCTTCGTGCTTACAACTCCCGTTTTTTTTTGCTACATTTGCTTCATTGAGTTGTAACACTTAGC
Source organism: Triticum urartu (assembly GCF_003073215.2). Classification (NCBI taxonomy): domain Eukaryota; kingdom Viridiplantae; phylum Streptophyta; class Magnoliopsida; order Poales; family Poaceae; genus Triticum; species Triticum urartu. Next base: position 398,870,292 of record NC_053025.1, on the reverse strand, counting down.
CTTGATGGTCGTCTGCTACCTGTTTGTCACTCCGTTTTGCGAAGATAAATTCCGCATGTGCGACGATAAATTCCGCACTCATCTCATTCTGCAGACGTCCATTTTCCATTATGCATGTCATTATCTTCATATACTTTCAGGATTGTCATAAGTTGAAGTGGATCTCCACAAGTACAACCTGCCATGTGCATTTGCATTCAAGAAGAAATTACTTATATGCACATCTTCAGGGGGAGCCCTTGCAACTTATGAAGACAATTCTTTTACAATTTCACAAATTATGTTTCCCGTTGAAAACTTCAACTAGTTTGTCATCAATCACCAAAAAGGGGGAGATTGTAAGTGCATCTAGTGCCACCCCTAGTTGGTTTTGGAGTATTGACGACAAACCTAGCTGAGGGACTAATGTGTTTGTGAGAATTGCAGGAAAACACAGGTAGAAGTCCCTCATTGATTCGGTTTTACTACCAGAGATGACCCCTAAAAATGTACGAAGACATTGAAGACAATGTGGTTTATGAAGATATTCATATTGAAGACAATGACATGAGAAGACTCCCTATGAAGCTTTTGGAACTCGAAGACCTAGATCTTCGTAGTTTTATTTCATTCATGTTGTGTCATAGGAACCACCGTACTGTTAAGTGGGGTCGAAGAGAACCAGTCAGAATGACTGAAGTGATGCCTAATTCAAATCCTATGTCTTCGAGCGAAGACTTTGAGAGAAAATCTTGTCCAAAGTCAGACAAGTCAGCTTTACTTGTCGCCCAAGTAAAGTTGCCGTGTGAGTTCAAAATTCGACCGTTGGTACACGTGTCAGTTCCTTAGTGACCCAGGGTCATTTCGGACAGATCAGGTCGGGTTGCCAAGTGGCTATAAATAGTCCACCCCCCACAACCATAAACGGTTGGCTGCTCAGATTTCAGTGCACGGCTTTTGTCGTTTGAGAGCAACCCACCTCGAAGCCTTTGAAAGAAAAATTCCCAGTGAGGAGAAAAGCCCTAACCACCCAGAGCCAGAGTAAATTGGGCATCACTTAAGTCTTCGTGTCTGTGTGATCTGAAGACTTATTACACTTGAGGACTGTGCATCCTCCAGACGGTTAGGTGTCGCGTTCTGAGCATCCAAGAGAAATTGTGGATTGTCAGTGAACGAAGTCTGTGAAGGTTTGGGAGTCTACCTTGAAGACTTACCTGAGTGATTGGGCGAGGTCTGTGTGACCTTAGCTCAAGGAGAAAACGGTGAGGACTGGGTGTCTTGGACTAAGTGTCCTTGACTGGGTGTCCGGGACTGTGTGTCCTTTGGTTTAAATCCCTAGCCGCTCCAACCAGACGTACAGTTGTCACAGCAACTGGAACTGGTCCAACAAATCATTGTCTTCAACGTGTCACTGGTTTCATCTTCACTTCCTTTCACTTACAGTTATTCATTGTGAAGCCATTGCATGCTTGCTTTATCTTTTGTCTTCACAACATGAATGTATTATCTGTTCAGCTTCATAACTTCTTCCTACCTGATCCTTATTACACTGAAGCTGTTTGTCATTGCGCTTTCATTCTATTGAACACATGACCATGGCTGGCCTAGTGTAATCTAACTTCCGCTGCATAGTAATAGGCATGATCTTCACTGTTTGTCTTCACAACTCTCACGTTTTGAAGACTTTCATAAAAAACGCCTATTCACCCCCCCTCTAGTCGATATAACGCACTTTCACGGCCTTCTTATTCCTTGTTCCTACTATTTGGATCCCAGCTCCCCCTAGAGATCATTGCACAAGTATCCGGGATGGACGTATGACACAAATACTGTCCTAGCCCGTTGGTTGCTCACACAGTTGCATAGATCTAGGGTTCAAATCCCAGCACCCCCAATTTTATTTATCATTTTAGTTTTGTTCTGATGTTGTTGTGCACACATTGCGGCGCGTGCTCAGTCACGGCCACCGAGCAATCCGCCTGTTTGTTGTGCTTCTGTTTTGATTCAGAGCAGTTCGGGAAGATGGTTCATCCACAACCAAACCCATCCAACATCGCCTATCAATTGTAGTTTAGCTGGTTAACCATACTTGTGCAAATCCAGGGGGTCCTGGGTTTGAAACCCAGCTCTCCCCTTTTCCCTCTGTTTTTATATTTCTTTTGCCTGCACACACATCAGCCGCCTTGGTTAATTCCACTTGTGCACTTGCACAACACTTTGAATCCGGCATGTGTATGTTTTTTCCTATCCTATGAGATTTAGCATTTATTCATTTTCTGCATGAATCTCAGTCCTTGTGCCATCTCGTGTAAAAAACAAACGGTTCCCTCTAGTTAGGGTTTTTCTGCTCTTGGCGGCGACTTCCGTCGTTCTTGAGATCATATTGTTTCCCTCCGCTGTTTACTGCCCTGAGGGATCGGTTCGGGACGAGCAAGGGGCGATCTAGCATCGCCACCCGGCCTTGGTTGATTTTCTCATGAGGGAAGTGCTCGGCGGCTAGGGTTTGTCCCACAAGTTACCCGGTAGTCACTGTCGGGTAAGGATCTCGGAGATGGCGACGCAGGATGCCGGCGGATCAAGGATGGCCGACAGATATTCGTCGACAAGAGAGCTTGAGAGTTTGATGGCAGAGCTGGGGCTCCAGGAGGAGGACCTGGATGATGTGGTCGTATATGAGGACGTTGTTCCTCTCGATGTGACTAGATGGATGGCAGTAGCTAGAGTTCACATCGACAAACCATATAGTCAAGGATTGTTCTTCAAGGACATGAGAGCTGCTTGGGATCTTGCGCAAGACGTGACGTTCAAGCCTTTGGAAGCAAATATGTCTACTCTGAAATTTAATTGTCTAGGCGATTGGGAGCGACTAATGCAAGATGGCCCGTGGAACTTCAGAGGGCATGTTGTGGTCATAACAGAGTATGATGGAATAACCCAACCATCTAAAGTGAAGCTTGATACGATCGATATATGGATCTAGATCCATGATGCGCCAACTCTGTTTGCACATTTAGTCCCTTTACTTGTGGCTAAGGTAGGGGATGTGCTGTTCCCAAAGAAAGAATCACATGCTTTCATGGGAAATTTTTACCGGGTCTGGGTCAAGATCAATGTCCACAAACCCCTCAAGAACGCAGTCTCGCTGGTTAGGTACTCAAAGAGACAGATCTACGGGGTGAAATATGAACAACTACCTGATTGGTGTAGTTTGTGGATATTTGGGTCATGTTTTTAAGGAACACGGGGATGGATACACCCCAAATCTGCTATTGTTTTGCGAGATATACGTGCATCATGGTCAATGCGACTGGGATGGGGCCCTAGTGCTAAGCAAGTATGCAGTGGAGGCAGAAGAGGTGGCCGGTGCGACGGCAACAGGAACATGGGGAAGGAGGACTTTGGGGGCGGCCGATCAGAGGAAGAAGAGGACCAGAGAGACTTATCTGCTGGTACTGTTATGGAGAACGTGAAGAGGAAGGGTGTTGACAAACCGGACCTGGGAAGGATTACCAAGGGGAAGGGCGATCAGCAAGCAGTAGAACTTGGGGCAAATCAGCTGGCTATTGCTTCAGTAGGGAATAATGTGGTTAGCCCATCCCCAAAGAGGGACCCAAAGAGGACTAAGGTGGGAACAAAAGGCAATGAAGGTGTGAATATCTCGAAGAATTTGGCGGGCTCCTTCGAGGGGCACCACCGAGATCAATGAGAGCGCTATGTTGGAACTGTCACGGTGTGGGCAACCCCGCGACAGTCCAAGAACTTCACGAGTTCGCGAGGAAATTTGCCCTTACCCTTTTATGCATTGTTGAAACACAAATAGAAGGTTAAGGTAGAAGCTTTAGCAAGTACTCTGGGTTATGATAGAGCTTATGCAGTTGATAGTCAAGGTAGAAGTGGTGGAATATGACTTTTTTGGAATAATGAAATAACAATTGATATTTTGGGTTATTCTGGTTATCATCATGATGTTTCAGTTCAGGAAGAAGGTCATGATAAATGGAGGTTAACTTGTGTGTACGGTGAGGCGCAGAGCCACTTAAGACACCAAACATGGAATGTGCTAAAGAATATCAGTACTACGAGCTTTCTTCCTTGGATGTGCTTTGGTGAATTTAATGAAGTGTTACGTTAGGAAGAACAAGATGGTGTTGGTAGACGCAGCAATGCTCAAATGCAGGCTTTCGGGGATGCTATAGACATTTGCATGCTGCTGGATATTGGGTACAAAGGGCGGTTTTGGACCTTTGAGAAAAAGGTAGCTGGAGGATCTTATACAAGGTGCAGATTGGATAGGGCACTAGCTGATGCAAAATGGATGGCCCGCTTTCCATTGGCTAACCTTGAACATTTTTTGGCAGCAACCTCGGATCATGGCCCCATATACCTTAATCTCGGTCGAGACTTGAAAAATACCATCAATAACACCTTCCGCTATGAGACCATGTGGGAGAAACATGATGGGCTACGTGATACAGTTCATTCAGAATGGACGGCGGCCGGGCTGTGCGGCACTATACAAGAGTTGCAGGAGAAACCATCGAGTGTGTACAAGGGTTTAACAAACTGGAGTAAACAGTCCTTCATAAGCGTCCATAATGAGATCAAAGTTTTGAAAAAAGAGCTGGAGAAGCTCCGTGGAGATCCTTTGAGAATTGTACCAAAACATGCAGAACTAAAGATAAATGAGAGGTTATAATGTGGAGGCAGAGAGCATGCATTGACTGGCTCTCGTCGGGCAACAAAAATACAATGTTTTTCATCTCCGTGCTACTTTGAGGAGGAAAAAGAACATGATCCAAGCCCTATAGAATTCTCCTTGTGTGCATGTTCAGGACCCAACGGAGCTAAAGGCTATGGCGAACAGTTTTTATGAGGAGTTGTATGCATCGGAGGGAGTGCAGGGAGTGGAGGACTTTATTAACCATGTACCGTGTAAACTGACACCGGACATGAATTCAAAACTATGTGCACCTTATACAGCTGATGAAGTCAAATGCGCTCTTTTCCAAATGTTCCCTACAAAGGCACCGGGGCTAGACGATTTTCCTGCTCAATTTTATTGGAAACACTGGGATGTGTGTGGGGAAGATGTTACCAATATTGTTCTCCGGATAGTAAGGGGGAGGAGAGCCCTGAATGCATCAACAAAACTATATTGGTTTTAATCCCCAAGGTGATGAACCCCACTTTTCTATCTCAATTTAGACCTATCAGTTTATGCAATGTGTTATACATGATAGCGTCGTAGGTGGTGGCAAATAGATTGAAGCTTATATTGCTAGATATTATCTTGGAGGAGAAGTCGCCCTTCGTCCCTGGAAGACTGATAACTGACAACATTATTTTTGATTGTGAGTGTCTGCATTACATGAAACGTACCAAGTCGAAGAACAACAGCTTTTGTGCTCTGAAGTTGGACATGATGAAAGCATATGATAGACTTGAGTGGTCCTATTTGAGCGCCATAATGACGAAACTTGGCTTTGCTCTTCCATGTATTGATACAGTCATGGCCATGGTTTCGTCTGTTTCTTTCTCAGTTCTTTTCAACGAGGGAAAACTTGAGGTATTTAAGCCATCCAGAGGGATTCGACAGGGAGATTCAATCGCCCCTTACCTTTTCTTGATTGCAGCAGAAGGCCTCTCGTGCTTCCTGAGATCCAGTACTCGGTCGTCACTTCTTGCAGGTATCAAGGTGGCTCCGACGGCGCCGGCTGTAAACCATCTTTTATTTGCAGATGATAGCCTATTGCTTTTCGAGTCAAGTGTGGAGGGTGCAGATCAAGTATCAAACCTACTGAATACTTATTGCAGTGCGTCAGGGCAGAGAATAATTCATGCGAAGTCTTCCATATTCTTTAGTAAAGGGTGTCCGCAAAATATGAGGGATGGAGTGAAGAAGAGTCTCAGTGTGTAGAATGAATCCTTAAGTGAACGGTATTTGGGTATGCCCACTGATGTTGGACACTCCAAGAATGGCACGTTCAAATATCTATGGGACAGAGTGTGGGAAAAACTAAGAGGATGGATGGAAAAACTCTTGTCAGCTGTCGAGAAGGAGGTGCTCATCAAAGCGGTTGCACAGACGATCCCAGTATATTCGATGTCCTGCTTTAGGCTACCCAGGGGAGAATGTGAGACTGTAACCTCCATCATCCGTCAGTTCTAGTGGGGAAGCAAGAGAGGCAGATGAAAGCCAGCATGGGTAGCTTGGGATGTGATGATTAGACCAAAATATATGGGAGGCCTCGGTTTCAGAGATTTGGAGCTTTTTAACTTGGCTCTCCTTGCCAGGCAAGCGCGGAGAAGTATGACGGATGCTGATTCGTTGAGTGCAAGAATCCTGAAGTCATTCTATTACCCGGATGTCTCATTATTAGATGTGGTTCTTGGGTCACACCCATCTCATATTTGGAGGGCGATAATTGACAGATGTGATGTTATGTCTCAGGGCATTATTCGCGGAATTGGAGATGGTGAACCCACTAATATTTGGATACATAACTGGATCCCGAGGGAAGTTTTAAACGCCCCATTATGTCCCTGGTGCAAAACCCACCGCAACGGGTGACTGAGCTGATTGAGGCCACCACGGCATCTTGGCGGGACAACCTGGTGAGACCTGTGTTTACACCTTTTGATGCGGAAGAAATCTTGAAGATTCCCTTATGCACTAGACGTGTGGAAGATTTATGGGCGTGGAGCGAGGAGCCTTGACGCAATTTTATGGTGGGGTTGGCTTACAGAATGATGGTGAGTACTAAGGTTGGGAGGTAAAATTGGTTGGAAGGACTAGAAGGATCTTCCAATACCAATACTGAAAGCAAGGAGTGGAACTCGATTTAGAGAATGCAAGTCCCTTCCAAGATCAAGTTGTTCATATGGCGCCTCGCTAGGCACTCGATCCCAGCAGGAGAGGTTCTTCATCATCGAAACATGGCGACTATAGCGGCCTGTCAGTTATGTGGTGTGCATGACACGTGGAAACATGCGTTACTGGACTGACCCATGTCGCGTAGCACGTGGGTGCTATCATCTGAAGTAGTCCTTGATCAGTTGAGTATGGTACAACATGAAAATACGAAGAGATGGATTTTCACGATGCAGGAAAAGTTGAAAGCTGATGAGTTTGTCCAACTAGTGGTGACTCTCTGGGCCATCTAGAGTGCTCGCAGGAAAGCCATACATGAAGGAATTTTTCAGAGCCCTCATGCGATCCATAGCTTCATCGGGTCTTACCTATCGGAGCTGGAAATGATCATGTCAAAGAGCTCGAGCAAAGGGGGTGCAACGGCGAGGAGACGACAATGATGGCTGGCACCGCCCCGAGGTTACATGGAAATTAATGTTGATGCAACTTTTGGATGGGGGGTCGATACAGCTGAGTTGGAGCAATTTACAAAGATCAAGGAGGAGTTTTTTCTAGGGTTGTCAGCAATTGTATTCACCAGAATAGGAGATCCTTCAATCCTAGAAGCTTTGGCGATCAGAGAGGCTCTTGCCCTAGCAAATGACATGAATTTACAAACCATTCATGTGGCCTCAGACTGCAAGGGGTTTATCGAGGAGATCCAGAAGGGAAGTGCGACCATCTACGACGCAATTATTTAGGAAATAAAACTTCATTTAGTTTCTTTTACTTCTTGTAATATAGTCCATGAATTTAGGAGCTCAAACTTTGAAGCTCACAATATTGCGAAGCATGCTTTTTCCTTGGGACCCGGCCGCCATGTTTGGTTATGTCACCCCGGAGGAATTCCCTTCATCCCCATAAACATTGTGACGACTTGAATAAAAGCTTCATGAGATTGCCTCAAAAAATATTCATTTCCTGCACATTCACATTAATGCCATCATTTTGAATTGTTAATAACTAAATATCCATGGATCCAAATTAAACAACTTATATATGTAAAATGCTTAGAATTTTGTATAGATTCACAATATCCAACTTTCATCCATGTTTAGACTGTTTAAAATTGCTCTGGATTAAATTCATATCCAAATAACCGTAGCTCCGGATTAAATGAACTTTATATGTAAATGGGGTAGAAAAATGCATAGATTAACTTGGTGCACTTTATTTTTTTGTTTAACAACATTAAAATTGTGTTTAGGCAGAACAGTACCAAATTCGAAATGTGCCTAAGGGGATTTTTCGGAATTGTTGTTTGTTGTTTCCGGCCTCATTTAAACTTGCCTAGATAGGTAGTTTACATGTGCTTCACCTCTTGACATGTTAACCAAAATTTAATATTGATGGGTAGCATGAACGAGAGTGAACTAAATATTTGAATGTGGTGTTTCATTAATATGCAACTCGTTGCATATTGAGCTCCACTTAATTTGTAGTTTTGTTTGTTGCACTTTGCCATACCATGCCTCATTAAAATGGACATGCATCATACTTGGTTGGGCATCATGTCATGTTATGCTTGGTTGTTTACTATGTTGTTTGCTCCTTTTCGGTTGTGCTTCTTCTCGATAGTTCCAGTTCAGTTGCGATTGTGAGGATCCGTTCGACTATGTTGGTTCGTCTACTTCATGGATTCGGTCTTCTTCCTAGCGGGATTTCAAGCAAGATGACCATTACCCTGGATACCACTACTATCTTTACTTTGCTAGATGTCTCGATGCTATTGCTATGTCGCTCTACCTACCACTTGTTTGTCAAGCATCCCAAATTGCCATGATAAGCCTCTAACCTTTTCCACCTTCCCAGCAAACCGTTGTTTCGATAAGTTACCACTTTGCTCAGCCCCCACTACTAGGGAAAACCTTATACACAGAACTTTAGCAGTAGCGCGTGTTAAAAAGGCACGCTGGTGCTAAGTAGCAGTAGCGCGCTGATGTAAACGGCGCTACAGATACAGTTGTAGCAGTAGTGCGCGTGAAGATAAAAGCGCTACTACTAAAATTCAAATGGCTTAGCCGATAGGCTACACATAGTTGTAGCGATCTACGTCAAACCGTGCTACCGCTACTGCTAAAGGAAATAAAATTAAATGGAAAGCAAATAGGAAAGTAAATGAAAATGAAAGAAATGGAAAAAGGTGAAAGGAAAAAAATAAAATGTAAATAAAAATAAATGAAAAAGGGTAAAAAAAGAGAGAAAGGAATAGCAGTAGCGTGTATCGAGGAACGCGCTGTAGCTAGCATAGCAGTAGCGCACTTCCTGGAACGCGCTACTGCTACTTCTGACTTAACCGCGCGGTTCGTTCTTCCCCACGGCCACTTCCCCCAAATCCAACTCCTTCGCTGTCGCCGCTGCCATTGCCCGTCGGCCGCCGCGCGCTCTCCCGTCGCTCTCCACACACCCTCGACACCGCCCCCGACCCCGGATTCGACGCCGCCCTCGACCCCGACCTGGACACCGCCCCCGACCTCGACGCCTCTGCCGACCCTGACCTCGACGCCGCCTGCCCCTCCCTCGCCACAGGCACCCGAGGTGAGCACACCTGCTCCTCCCCCTCCCCTACCTCTGCCTAGGGTTCTTCAAATTTTAGTTGCGTCAAATTAGTTAGGGTTCATCTATGGGTGGAAACGAACGGATGCAGATGTTATCAGATACGGATGCGGCTCAGATGTTTTCTTAGATGATGAATAAACACTATTATAATGCATAATAAAACGAGTAAAATTTGACCACTTATTTCACTTTTATGTTGGATAATTGGAATATACGCTACCACTTTCCACCCCTAGGTTCATCAAATTAGATGGTAATTAGGGTAGTAGTTCCTAGGTACTAATTAGTTAGTAAGAATTAGGTACTAGTTTATTTATATTTATAGTAAGCTTATTTTTAGTAAGAACTAGTTGAATTAATAGAACTAGTTGAACATGTCACATTTGTTGTTATTTTTTTAGTTAAAGCAATTTTTCCCGCATCGACGTCGACGATTCCTATCCCGCATCCTCGTCATCGACTCGGCGGAGGACACCTGCTTGACCAGATGGGCCATGTCCGGAACTGGGGTCCGTCGGGCTGGTACTGGGAGGCGCTACCTACCGGGGGGCGCAGCTTGGTGAGGAGCCAGCCCATCATTCACCCGAACCTTCTTTGGTGGCGGTCGCGTGGGCCAGTGATGGTGCAGAGGCTTGAGGACCCCGCGGAGGTGGTACGTCACTGTGTCAGCAAGGAGGACGCGCACGTCCATTGCTACTTGTTTGCGTTGGAGCACAGGTTCTCCAATACCTGGCAGGTTCTCCAGGGATCTCACTGGAGCTATGATCCTGTGATGGTTCCTTCTCTTTTGGTGTCCACCGCCCGCGCCGATACCCATTGTGCGCTAGGGTTTTAGTTGTATTAGTGATGTTATATCTATGATACTATTCGGGATGTATTAGTGATAATATTCGATGATGTATGGACGCATAAGATGATTTACTTTTGCTTATTAAATGCATGCTAATTTGAATACTTATTTATTTTATGATTTGGTTTTGCCTATTGAATGCTCATGTCAATATGAGTCCTATAAGATATTTTGAAATGTATATCTTGTGTTGCTCAAATAGGATATGTGCTTGCCCAAGTGGCCGGTCATGTTTGCAGGTTACACTTCTGAGTGTCCTATGTTTTGCCGGAGTGTTGATTCATTTCCGTTCCGGCAAATTTCAGGCCCTCGATATGTCCTATTTTAGCAAAGGTCATGCCGGATTTTTTCATGAATTTTGGCATGACTTGTGCCAGAATATGTAGAAAATATCAAGTGCCCTGGATTTGTGTGTTGAGTATCCTGGTAGATGCCTTTGATCGATTTTCAATTAATGTTTCAACTATGAACATAGGAAATGTCTGGCGGTGAGAAGGATTTTGGTATTTGCGAATACTGCGAAGACGAGCGCGGCCTATGCGACAGAATCTTCCAAGATGATGATAGGCGCTTCAGCATCAAGCTGGACAAGAACTTCGAAGTGGATACAGTAAGTCACAACGACAAGTCTTTTTCCGTATTTAAGCATGACATCTGTTTCATTTGCTTCAACTTATAATTTATTTACTTTACTATTCTACTAGCGTATCCCCTGCCATGCAAGAGTTTTTGTCTTGGATAAGATATGTTTCAGTCCTACGAAAACTATTATGGAGGTAAAGAGAGTTTACTTGAAGACCGAGCATGGTTATACTTTCCACGCAAAATTATACAACACAGACACCTACACCTATTTTAAATGCAAAACTTGGCAAGCATTATGCAAGACTTATGCATTTGAGCCTGATATGGTTATCACCTTTGATATTTGTCTGGAAGATGATATTGAATGTAATATCGACATCTGGGTCGATGTGCAGACGCCTCCAGTTATACCATTATGTGAGTTTCTCAACCATATTTATGTCTTCGATATTGTTTATTCAAAAATAATTGATAACTAATTTCTATTGACAGCTTATTTTCATTCCAGCAAATATGTCCGGCGCTTGGTAGACATGACCGTCTAATGTCCCGGAGCTGAACTAAACTGCGAGGAGATAGGTCATTATGTTTCATGGCTTGAGGATCTTCATACTGTCAAGACAAATTATTTTCCTAGACTTAAAAATCTTAGTACTCAAAATGTGCGACCAATAGTGTTCGTATTGAACTACAGTCACATCTATTTAGGAAAGATGGTAAAATGTTTACTATTTGCCCTCAGTGAATCTTTTGCATATATTATTTTTAAGCTAAACTTCATTGCTAAGTATGTTACTATACGATGTTCTTCAACAGGGACTCCCGATGAATGTTGTGCCTCATTGGACCAAGAGTAAAGGTCGCATGAGAATGGTTAGCTTATGGACAAGACATCCTACAATGAACTTTAGTGCATTCAGGATTTCTAAAAGCGAGGAATGCTTAATAGTGAAAGACTGGAGCAAAATTGTGAACGATCACAGAGAAGTACTAGGGGGCAGCAATCAGAAGCGCAGCCCATGATTAGGAGACAGGTTTATCAACATGCTCCAACATGATGAAGCAGGAGTGCTACACATGTTTTATGCTATTTTACCGAGAGCTGTAGCAGTGATTAGCTAGCTAGAAATGAGTTATGATGATCAAATAGCCAGTGTTAGTGGTAATGACTATGATGATTATTATTAGCTAGTGCTGATGGTGATTAGATAGCTATCGCAGCTAGTGTTGGTGGTGATTAGCTAGCTAGAATGAGTTTGAAGATGATGATGTGTGCTATACTATGACTATGATGATTAAATAGCTACTGTTGGTGGTAATGACTATGATGATGATTAAATAGCTTGTGTTGGCGGATTATATTCAAGTGGAGACAACATATGGTGCACATCAAAAGTACTACTAGTCCAAACTAAATCAAGTTTGGATTAGTAGCATACTTTTGACATGCACCACATGTTGCCTCCACTTAAACCTAATCCACCTTCATTTGACACACTGTTCTGGACATATTTAAAACTATACAAAGGCTAGCCAACTCGCTTGGAGAATGCTCCCCCGGTCGCGTCCTTTGTTGGCCCTTCGATGCTGGTCAGCGCGGTCTTTTTTTCGCTCCTGGCCGTTGGATCCTCGCTGGGAATTCACCTGTGCCATTTTCACCGCATGGTAGATCCTGGACGGGGTATGACATGTGGGCTCGGGCTAGCTCCGATTGGCTGGGTTCTAGTTTTTCGGATGCGCGGGGCAGCCTCTCCTGCCGCGCCGCATGCGCGCGCTCGCGTCGTGGAGACGTGCGGGCCTGTGGTTGGGCGTGGGCGTGAACCGTAGCCCCCCAGTGCCCAGCCGCCACACCCCTGACCCCTCCCTCCTCACTCCCTCGCCACACTGTCGCACCATCTCCCTCCTCCCTCCTCCCTCGTCACCAGCCGCCGCAACAGGGGATTTGCGGCCCCTCCATCACCAGCCGCAGCACCAGGAGATTTGCCGCCGCCGAGATCCAGCGCCTTGCAAGGTCCTCGGGTCAGCCTTGTCGCGCCCGCCACTCTGTCGACCAGATCTGTGCCCTTGACTCCCTCTTCTCTCGCGTCGCGCGGTGCCTGCTGCTCCACCATGTCGAGCAGCGCGAGCATCAAGCAATGGCTGATGCCAAGGTGAGCTTCCCCTCGGCTCCTCTCTCTCTCTCTCTCACCATCACACAATAATCTCCTCCTGATCTTGCTATTTGTGCATAATGCATCTCCATATGGCATTGATGTTCTTTCGATTTGCAGGCATGTCAAGATCAAGGATATTTAAACTTGTTTCTTTGATTGATGAAAGATTTCAGATCCTTCTGTAGATGAATTTCTGGTCTAAGATACATGGTGTTAATTGTCCCAAAGATGGAACGATTTGTTCCACGGAATTTATCTCCTTAGTTGCATTCCATTTACAGGTAAAGTGAGATTGTTACCTCTGTTTGTTTTTCCGTTTAAACTTCATGATTGGAGAATGGATATTAGCTTAGCTGCTGTATGGAATTTTTCATTAGAGGGGCCTAGGCTGAGACTTAATACTTAATTACTTTCTGTTTGAACAAAAGAAAAAGTGCACCTATGAATTGTAAAATGTGGAGTGCAAACCCGACATCCTCCAATATTACCTTATTTGGTGCTGATTTCCATCTTCCAGTTCATGTTCATGGCCTTGCTGTGGTTGCACGGTGGTTCGTGGGGAACAGGAGCAAATACCTTTGCTACAACCAAGGTCTTGACAAACCAGTCAGGGAGAGATAGGTTCGGTGAGTCATTTTACCCTTTGTTTACCCCTTTCAGATTAGCAGAGAAGAAGGATCTTTTTTTATTCCCTTTTGATTTCCTCTCTTGTTTGACTGGAACCTTTTTTCATAGTTTTGCAGGGGTTGTTATGTTCTGTCCCCTGTGGTAAGTTTGCTAGGCAGCGGCTTACTCCTCTCTTGTTTTTTTAGTTTTGACCACGATATCGAAATTACATCTGGTCGATGGTGTCAAGTTTAGGCAGGTACCATCAGCATTTTGTGAAGATTGCCATCGTCTAAATTTTATTGCAGCATGATGCATATGTAATAAGGAATTTGGTGTTTGAGAAGCATCACCGGAAGTTGGTATGCTAATATCTCAATTGGCAAGATAAAAGGACCACTACTTCTTACCTTCCAGTCATTTTAATATGATAGGAATGCAAGTATGTACTAAGTAGAAAAGATGGTTGAATTTGGTGCCCTGCATTTACACGACTAGGTGTTATTCAGTTTTTTTTCCTTTGACGGCTCTGAGTACAAATTGGAGCTTGTTGGGTACAAAATGTTGCCAAGATTAGTTCAGGATCAGAATTGTTGTCATGTTGTCCAGATATTGCTCTAAGAGTTTCCTAGAATTAGTTTAGGATCAGAGTTATTGTCATGTTGTCTAGATATTGCTCTGAAGATTCCAAACGTACTTTTCTGGTTGCTTGGTTATAATTTTTGCCCCCCAAAGGGAAGCTCTGGCCAGTTTCTTGCTAGAATATTATCATAAGGCTTGATTAATTTAGAACATACCTTTGTCTTTTCACTCTTATTTTATTTTAATAGTTATTTTACATGCTGTAAACTATTTCTTTTATTTTTCCAGGAAGAAATAGAAGTTGAGGGGAAGCTATTGCATGCTGGAAAATCAGTTGGTGTTGTCAATGTTGGTTTCAAGAAAAGGACTGGCAAATTGATGCTCAGGCACGTCATACAAAGTACTTGTATCTAGCAGATTGCGAGGATTCCCTTCTGTTGTAAAATAAAAACCTGGTTATATGTTGCATCTCAAAATCAAGATGTTGATTCAAGAAGAGAAAGGAGCTGTCGGCGTGCCATGGTGAGCGTCCTTGTCCCGGAGCATGCAGTTTATCAGTATAAAGTAATGGGTAACAATGTTTTCTCATACATATGATTCTGAAGTAATAGAGAGCAGGAAGTGGTAGGCTTAATTTCAGTTAGATAAATAGGTGTACTGCAGCATCATATATTTAGGTAATCCCTTGTATTTTTCTTTCCAGGTTCATGCTTTATACATCATGTATATATGCCAGCCAGGGAGGTGGATGGGCTTGTCTCCGCTGCGTCGTGAGCACCGTCGCCGCCTCTGCGGCCACCTTGCTCCGCATAGTAGCATGTGTGAGGAATCGGGGACAAGCGACCACGAGAAGATGGCGTCGGCGGCAACGGCAATGCGCATGTTGCGCGAAGCCTGGTAAGATGGGCGCGGCCTCTCCGCAGGCATTTCAGGATGGCGTGCCCGACGGCTTGGAACGCGCGCGCCCGGCGCACAGGAGGTGTCTTGGAGCACGCCGGCGGCAACATGCACCATGAGGTCCCGGAGCAGCCCAACCAGTACAGGAGGAACCCTGCCATTCCATCCTCACCTCTGGTCACAGGTAATCCCCTTCCAGTTCTGAGCAATTTTGTGCATCACAATTTTGTGTGGTACGTTTGTTTTTACCTATTCCAGTTCCGAGCCTTACTTGTTCATATGGTTTCAATTGCCGTCTCTCATGTGACGTTGAGAAAATCACATGTATATGCGTATTTTTTCCTCTGTACCCTGATTTATCTTAGTCCTTATGTCAAAGATACTGGATGTAGTAACAGGTCGACGTACTAACAAATGCAAAGAGAATGGACCTCCTCTTGATTAGCTCAAGAGGACCTGTATAGTGGCTTCATGTAATTTCTTGATTTCCCATAATGATTTTGCTGGCAATTTGTCAGTGTATTTCTAGCTGAAATTGCATGTATATCTTACAAATTTACATTGCAACAAATTAATAAGGAGTATAGAAGCATTTGCATCTATCTAACATATTTGTATGGTATGTTTCAAAAAGCTCAAGGTTAGATATGTACTGCTGTATGAGGCTATCATTAGGATGGAAGACAATTAATGTTAAAATATTGTTTGAATTTCCTTCTTTCTGTAAACGGCAATACAAGCTATGTTTGCGCCATGATTCTATTACAATTTTTTTAACAACTGACAATTAACGACATATCAAATGTTCCGTATTGAAATGGATCATTTTGTCAGGTTGGGTTTAGTAGGTCATAATTGTTTTATTCTACGACAGGATTAATTTTGTTTATACTGTAACCTGTTCAAGGATTGACGAGTTTTCGAACCCTACGATCTTTGCACACTAAGGTTCAGCTGTGTTCTTTGTGAAATATACGTCCTGCAAGTCTCATGTGTCTTGCGTTGTTTTCGCTATCCAAGCTACAGGCTTTTGATATACTCAAAATGAGATTCTTTATATGGCGGGAGCTATACACATGATCGGTTGTTCATCATTTCAAGTTTGACTTATTATTAGTTGATTACCTGCTTCTATGCGGTGAACAAATGAGTAAGCAGTTTTAGTTGATAAAGGTGTAGGCAGCACATCTTTTTTGCTCCATTTTTTGGTTTATAAGTCAAGGTTGTTTAGCCTCTGAATATCTTAATTGTAAAACAGTTTTGATGCAATTTTTGAACCATTGTCTGTTTTGTTCGTGCAGTTCATGGTACCACATCTGCATGCTACATCTTGTGTAGATTTGGCTACCACATTATATTATGTTTCACTTTGCTCCGTCAAAGTTTCAGTAAAAAAATGAATTGAACATCTTTTTGTAGACATACAAAAATGGTCCTGCATTTTTTACATCGCCCTGAGATCCAATTCAAACTATATTTTCTGCCTAAACTGTTGCATACGTATGAGATCATGGGATAACTCAGACACGAGCCGGTGTCCAGTGCGCAGTTGGGTGCATTATTTCGTGACATCCAGTGCTAACTGTTTAATGCTGAGTAATCAAATATATTCCATGAAGTGCTTCTTGGTATTTTACAACCGTTTACTCTGAATTCTGGTCTTCATGCCTTCAGACAATTTTCAGGTTGCTTTTCCATGATTTCAAATAACTTATACTGCGCTCGGGGCATATCTAGATCTAGCACAGAAGAGATGTGTTTCTTGAAGACCCGAACAATGACAATACTAACAGGATTGATTTTAATAATGCCAGTACTGCTCCATAAAATAAACATAGAACTACAAAGCTCGTGTTCACTCCTGCAAAAAAAAATCGTAACAGTTAATTCTGCTGTAGTTGTAGATGTACATCCTTTATTCTCACAACAGTTAATTCTAAGGCCATTCATATCGTTGCAGATTTTGCCTATTCTCTGAGATGGATGATGATGAGCGGTGCAACCGAAAATTCAGAGCTGGGCTTTACACACTTCAGTGGGTAAGTGAAGTTCCAGTTTTTCTTCTGTACCCTATTACTGCTCTGTTGTACAGAGAGCAGTGAGTGTATATTAGCTAAATGTTAGATTGGAATGCAGGAGTAGCATGACAACACCAAGGTAGAGACCTGAAGAGAAGCAAGGGGATGGACCAAGGAAACTAGAACTGTGTTGTCGTGATCTGGGTCGTGTCGTCTTCGTCCATCTCCATGGAGGCATATATACATAGGTTAGGTATAGGAAAGGAGGCCGTCTCCATGGAACTCTGACTGATGTGTAATGTCCTCATAGGACTGGACCGTTTACAGAGGGAGTACTTGAAAATAGATTCTTTATATATTGTTTGGTTCCATCACCCGCATAACCTAAATTAGAAATTTGGTATCTAAAGAGTGTAGTGTAACCATTGTGCTTGCTGCAGTTTTACTTTAGTGTTGAAATATTTTTGTTGGCTTGTTCTGTACTACGAAATATTTTTGTTTTCCCAGCCATTGTTTTCTAAATCCTATCAGCATATTACCTGATATGACCTTTGAAGTTTCTGTTTTATAACGAGCTTTGCACCGGTCAACTTGAGTATGGTATGGTTTATTCTTTTCTGTTGCGGCTATTCGAGAGAAATTTAGAGCTCCACAACCTTCTGAAGACTTGGCATAGATGAAACAATCAATCAGTTGAGATGCATCACATGATCTTTTTCTCTTGACATTTATGGGTATTGAACCCATAGATCAGCTTATCAATGGAACTCTTATCGGGTTGAGAAGGTGTCACAAAAGCTAAAGAGAAGTTTAACATGGTCCCTGATTAACTCTTACCTTCTTACCTATTATGTGAAGGGGGTAAGAGGGACCTTGTTAAAATTAGCGAAAACTAAAAAACAGGGCGATTAGCTAAGGAAAGAAGCTAAGAAGCATCAGGAAGGATTTGTAGGATGGTACCGCGGTCAAATGCATCCTAGGATAGGTACTTTAAGAATTATGGTGTGTTCTTCTCCTTTTTTGTTTACCTTAGCCACATAGGTTAGCCTCAATTTATTATTATCCTTCCGTTTAGAGTAGATGTTTCCATTAGAACTGATATCCATAGGGTCAGTTTGAGATCCTCTCATGCTCAACCATCGCACTGACCTACGACACCATCGATTCTCAATCAAAACAATGTCAGCTTATAAATAACCATTGGAATAACTGCAAAAATTTACTTCCATATGAGTGCATCCCAAATAGAAAGGATCGCATCACAAGATCTATAATGCCTAGAAAACGAGACAAAAGCGGTGGGAATCGCCACAAAAAAGAGGGGAGATGCAAGATCGAGATAAATGGAAGGTAAATCTATGCATGCAGACAAATCCGAAATCAAAAGAGGTAAGAAATCGCACCGGTCGGCGGCTGAGGAAATGAAAGGAAGGGGATAGACAGTCTCTGCTGGATCCACCCCTGCCGTTTCATATTCAGCTCCTCACGGGCCACAGGCATCGCTCTACGTGGGCTGGGCTAAATAACATATGGACTATCCTAATACCTCCTGATCCCTATATCTTCATATATGCACAACAAAGACATGTTTTTTTCTTAGGTTTCTTATCTTTTTCCCTCTTTTTTTGCAGGAAAAAGATGCACGGCCAGATTTCTCATCATGATAACCATGTTTTCAAACTTGCTAAAAAATACAACCATGCCAACTTTACTCTCTCATCATAGTGGCCATATTTTCAAACTGAACATATTCATATTATGCAAAGTTTCCCTTTTCCCAGACTATTATTTAACAACATAATAAACATGTTTAAAAATTAGCATGATTTAGTTGAAGGTTCTTGCAGCATGAAACTATTTTCATCGACATCATGTCTTCAGCAGGTCTCTGCGCCATTTGGCGCAACGGGTCAACTAGTTGATATAACAAACTCATAATTGGTATTATACCAAAAAATTTATAACGGCGTACAAATACACTAAACATGAAAAAAATGAAAAAAATAATACTAGTAGTGATGGACAGGAAACACGCTACTACTAATTAGATTTGCAGTAGCACTGGAGTAAACACGTGCTGCGGCTATATGTCTTAGCAGTAGCATGTGCCGCATGCGCTACTGCTAAGTAATAGCTGTAGCGCTTTACTAGTAGAGCGGTTCCCCTCACTACTGATAGGCATAAAACCCACGCTACTACTAGGCTTTTCCCTAGTAGTGCCCTCTTATAGCGTTTCTACTTGTAGGTGCAGTGCTTGTTGTTGATGGCAGCTGGAACTACGTTGGTATTTCCCCGGACAGGGAGGGATGATGTAGCACATCGACGGCAGAGTATTTCCCTCAGTTATGAAACCAAGGTATCGAACCAGTAGGAGAACCAAGAAACACAACTTAAACAGCCCCTGCACACAAATAACAACACCTCACAACCCAACGAGTTAAAGGGTTGTCAATCCCTTTCGGTTAACGGCACCAGAAATTGGCGTGTGACGCGAGAAAGTTGTAAATATAGATAGACCGAACGCCAAATAAAATAAATTGCAGCAAGATATTTTTGGATTTTTGGTTTAATATATCTGAAAATAAAAGCAAGGAAAAAGTATATCGCAGAGCAGATATATGAGAAATAAGACCCGGGGGCCGTAGGTTTCACTAGTGGCTTCTCTCGAGAAAAATAGCAAAGGGTGGGTAAACAAATTACTGTTGGGCAATTGATAGAACATCAAATAATTATGATGATATCCAGGAAATGATCATTACATAGGCATCACGTCCAAGATTAGTAGACCGACTCCTGCCTGCATCTACTACTATTACTCCACACATCGACCGCTACCAAGCATGCATCTGGTGCATTAAGTTCATGGAAAAACGAAGTAATGCAATAAGAACGATGACATGATGTAGACAAGATCCGTTTATCTATATGGCGGTAGATATAGATCTCGTCTTTTTATCCTTAGTAGCAATGATACATACGTGTCGGTTCCCTTTCTGTCACTGGGATCAAGCACCGTAAGATCAAACCCACTACCAGGCACCTCTTCCCATTGCAAGATAAATAGATCGAGTTGGCCAGACAAAACCCAAATATCGGAGAAGAAATATGAGGCTATAAGAGATCATGCATAAAAGAGATCAAAGAAACTCAAATACTTCATGGATATAAAAACATAGATCTGATCATAAACTCGAAGGTCATCGATCCCAACAAACACACCGCAAAAGAGTTACATCATATGGATCTCCAAGAGACCATTTAATTGAGAATCAAGAGAGAGAGAGATGAAGCCATCTAGCTATCAACTACGAACCCGAAGGTCTACAAGGAACTACTCACGCATCATCGGAGAGGCACCAATAGAAGTGGTGAACCCCTCCGTGATGGTGTTTAGATTGGATATGGTGTTTCTGGACTTTGTGGCGGCTGGATTGGAGGGACGAGTCATTCAGACCATCCTCACCAGCTCACACAAACACAAGAACACACCTCCTGAGGTTTTTCTCCCACTGTACTACTTCATCTGCAACCCACCTCGATCCCAATCCACCACATAGCAGGAGTAGGGTTTTACACCGTAAGGTGGCCCGAACCTGGGTAAACGGCCTTGTCCCATTTCCTTCCAGTTCATCGAGCTAGGCCGAGCGATCGACGAGTCGGCATACTGGGGAGGTTGAGTTCTTCGTACGCACCCCAGGGTTTGAATCTACCAAGGGTTTGCGGAGCCCAGAATCTGATATTTGGTGCGCCAGGTAGGGGTGTATCGGAGCCTCTCTTCTACCGGTCGATCTGCCGCTGTTTCACCGTCCCCATGGCTGATGCTCGTCGAGTTCGTGCTGACCGTCGGGCCGCCCTCGCCGCCCGTGTCGCCCAGACGGCGCTTGCAGGCGACGGTGCTCCCTGCCGTTCCCCATCGTGTGTGGCTAATGCTGCCACCGGCCCCGCGGCCCATGAGCAGCAGGCTTCGTCGTTGTAGGTTTCTGTGCAGCGCGACGGGCGCACTGCCACTCGTCGCTGACCCCGGCGGCCGCTTCTTCGTCCCACACCAACCGAGGGCCGGTGGACGCGCGGGCTACGTTGTTCATGGCATCTGAGCTCCTGCGCCATCGCCCGACCGATGATCTCTATAAAGATTGGCTGGACCGCATCGCCAACCTCGTCAGCCCCGCGGGAGAGGTTCCCGCACCGTCCCGCTCGCTGCCTCCCCCACCGCATCTTGCGGGCAACGTAGCTCACGGTGCACCTCCTCCACCTCCCAGGCAAGAAGTCGTCCCCGAGCCAAGGCGCGAGGCTCCACGGCGCGACCCGCCGCGCAGGGCGCCGACGCACGACGAGGAAAGCTGCCAGGTGGTGCAGCGGCTGCAATGAGAGGCGCATGCGCTCCCAGCACCGCCGCATCAAGGCTGCATGGCTCCCGAAGTGATGGTGCGCGAGTGCCAAGATCAGGCTCCACCTCCACGACGAGCCCCGGTGAGTGTGGCAGGCAGCCGTGCATTCACCCGGAGTTGCGCCGCATCGTCTGGCCAGGGAAGATCAAGCCAGACCTGCCTCCATGCTACGAGGGCACGCTCGACCCCGTTGAGTTCCTCCAGCTCTATGAGATGAGCATCGAGGCAGCCAACGGCGATGAGAAAGTCATGGCGAACTGGTTTCCCATGGCCCTCAAGGATGACACGCGTTCGTGGCTCCTGTACCTCCCCGCGAGATGAATCTCTTCCTGGGATGAGATGGGAGAGTGCTTCATCTCCAACTTCCAGGGTACCAAGACCACGCACCCGCCGTGGGTGACCTGCGACTCAGCAAGCAACAACCAGGGGAGACCTTGCACAAATACATCCAGCGCTTCACCAACGTTCGCCTCAAGATTCCCAAGGTGTCGGACGAAGCCATCATTTCAGCATTTACTGACGGCGTCTGGGATGTGAAGATGAAGGAAGGGCTCGCCATACACGAGGATCTGCGCTCGGCTCTGGAGATGTTCAACATGGCAACCAAGTGCGCAAGAGCTGAGGAAAGACGCCTTTTCCTCTTTGAGCTCCCGAAGACCGACCCAGAAGACAAGAAGGCCAAGGCCAAGGACGTGAAGCGCAAGGGACCAGGTGTGCTCGCAGCCGAACTCGAGATGAAGCGCGGCTGTGACCACCCGGAGTCATCCAAGTGCAGCCGCCCGTTCTGCGTCTTACACAACGTGCACAACCACAACACAAATGACTGCCAAGAGCTCAGGGCCTGTTGACGCTCAAAAGTGGCACGATTATAAAGAGTGTCTTGAAGCTATGTCAAGATTAACTCAAACTTACTATTGAAAGTCACCATGAGATGGCTCTCTTCGAGAAGATCAAGATGAATATGAAGATAGTCTAAAACGGAGCTTGGATGTAATAGTTATGACAAGTTCAGAGATGCTCATGTCGACATCAGATTAAAGAATGGCTAGAAAGCCAATTAAGATGGCTTCAAATGGAAAAATTCAACATGAAAGTTGTGCGTCTCGTAGAAATGATTGATTTTTGTATAAAGATCGTCTCAATCCAAGGTCGTATGCAAAAGTTAGAGCCCACACAGTGCGACCCTCCAGTGAGGAAAATATGACGCCCGGAACCAGACATGAAAGATTTGACCCTCGTTATGATCTCTGATGAAAAAACGTTCAACATGAAAGTTGTTCGTCTCGTCGAAACGGTCAAGATTTATTTTGGACTCCTTTCCATCCGAGGTCGTTTACCACCACAAAATAGACCCGCAAGGTGCAGCCAGTTTTAGACCGAACAGTTTTGAAAAGTTCGGATAAAACCAACCCGAATTTGACTAGGGTATTGGACGTGAATCCAAACCTTTTCCTTGCACAGGAAGTCCAGCTGCCTCTTATATACCTAAGGGGTGACGGCCGATTGAACAACACACAATCGATCAATTCATCTATCACTTTTTATCTTTTATCTTTTCTCCTTAACCATAGTTCTTCTTCCTCGTTCTTCGTTTGTTCTTGTTATTCAGGGCGGCGAACCTCGAGGTCCTAGGGGCGATCAGGTCGACCTAGGGCAGCCCATAGCTGCCGCGTGCCCTGATGGGGTCGCTCCCGGGCGTGTGGGGTTTCGGGTCCTCAAAAGCACCCGTCAGGTTTCCTGCGTACCGCGCTTCCGGCCGGCTCTTCTTCGACGTGAGCTGCGGTGCATCACCCACGGCGTCGAGGGTACATGGTGACGTGTTCGTGTGCGAACACACTTTTTGGCGACTCCGTTGGGGATGAAGCTTTGAACGGTCTCCAGCCTGTTCTTGCTATGAAGAGATCGTCATCAAGTTGCTGCAATCTACAAACGTAATATGAATACCCAATTCCCCTTTGTAGATGCAAATAATCCATATGTTGTTGTTGGATCACCTAATGAGTATAATGAATCAGCTAGCCCTAGTTTTATCAATCATGCATCTAATTATGCGCATGGGCCGATGCAAAACAATCTTCATGCTTCAAATTCTTTTGATTTTAGCAACGTACAACATATGTATCCAAACTCTCATGCATCGGCAACCCCACAAATCCATATGCCGATGAACAACATGATGGGGTTGGTTAATCAATTTGAAACACCTCATGTTAAAATTTCTAATAGAATACAAGAAAGTGTTTCACCTTTTTATTCATCGGCAACTAATTTGCAATATTTGAATCCAACCTTGCCCATGGATGGGAGAATTGGCCATGCTACTACTAGCTATTCGGCCAGTTATTCTCAACCATCATATGCTACACCTCATGTTAGTAATTTTGCAGCACCGTATGCAACTGTAGATGTTCATAATTCGGCCCCGCATCTTCATGGTCATAGCTGAATAAGTGAAAATTTTACAGGAACACATGTGCCGTCATCAAATACTGTAGCATATAATGTATACTCTACGCAATTCGAGAATTTCAACAACACTCAAGAATCATTGCTGGAAGAATCTAAAAGTATTGTGGAGCAATCCCTTCCAGAAGCGGTTGTGGCTACATTAGAAAAGAGCTTGGCACAAAACAAGAGAATTAGTGCTCTTTGCCTTGAACAATATGAAAAGGGGTTGTTTCCTGATTATGCTGCAATAAAGGCTAGAGTTTTGCAGGAAGATGAAACTTCATAAATTGATAGTATTGGTGAGAGAGCGTATGGTTATACAGGAGTGCATACACCTCCACCTAGTACCGTAGCATATTATCCACCCCCTACACAATTGCAAAATTTTGGCAATGCTAACACTTCATTGCCGAAAGATCCTAAAAGCATTGGTGAGGGAGTCCTGGATTAGGGGGTCTCCGGACAACCGGACAATATCCTTTGGCCGGACTGTTGTACTATGAAGATACAAGATTGAAGACTTTGTCCCGTGTCCGGATGGGACTCTACTTGGCGTGGAAGGCAAGCTAGGCAATACGGATATGTATATCTCCTCCTTTGTAACCGACCTTGTGTAACCCTAGACCCCTCCGGTGTCTATATAAACCGGAGAGTTTAGTCTGTAGGACAACATACAACCATACCATAGGCTAGCTTCTAGGGTTTAGCCTCTCTGTTCTCGTGGTAGATCAACTCTTGTAATACTCATATCATAAAGTACAGTCAAGCAGGACATAGGGTATTACCTCCATCAACAGGGCCCGAACCTGGGTAAACATCGTGTCCCCTGCCTCCTGTTACCATCCGCCTAGACGCACAGTTCGGGACCCCCTACCCGAGATCCGCCCGTTTTGACACCGACATTGGTGCTTTCATTGAGAGTTCCACTGTGTTGTCACCACAAGGCTTGATGGCTCCTTCGATCATCGCTAGCAATGTGGTCCAAGGCGAGGTTTTCCTCCCCGGACAGATCTTCGTATTCAGCGGCTTCGCACTGCGGGCCAATTCGCTTGGCCATCTGGAGCAGATCGAGAGCTACGCCCCTGGCCATCAGGTCAGATTTGGAAACTTGAACTACACGGCTGACATCCGCGGATACTTGATCTTCGACGGATTCGAGCCCATGTCGGACGTGCCGCACAGTCGCGACGAGCATGACATAACTCTGCCGTCGGACAGTGTTCGGGAGATCACATCCGCAACTACTCCGGCTGTTAATCCGGAGCAAATCGCGCCATCCGAGAGTGGAGGGATAGACCCCACCATGGAGGCCGCACTCTCAGTGGCGATAGAGCCAGATACTGACTTCAACCCTTTCGAGAGCCGCGTCGCCGAACCACTGGATTTACCTCCAGCCACGGACTCCGAGCCGCCTACATCCGTGCCTGTCGAATCCGACGGGGCGCCGATCATGGAGTTCACCTCTGCGGATATCTTTTAGCACTCACCTTTCGGAGATGTGCTAAATTCATTAAGGTCTCTCTGCGTGAACCTTTTTTACTGTCTCTTGTTGCTCACATCCTCCGGATACTCCACACAACCGAGAAGGATGCTGGTGTTATTGGCATGTGGCCACTTCAGGATTTTGCACGTACCTGGACACATGGGGTTTCTTATTATGGGCATTTTTAGCCCGGTATATGTTATAAAGACCGAACACCTTAGGGAGTGTTTGGCGTCGCAAGTTTGGCCCTATATGCATCAGCTCCCAATCATGTCTTTGGTCACATGTTGGGTTTGCCCGGCTCCCACGTTTTGGTACCTTACATTCTGTTATATCGGCTAAGGTAGCACTGGGATAACTACTGCGATTGTGCCCTGGTTCATCCGGATGAGCACCTCAGTAGAGAAAGCCGAAAACTGACTATCATGATATAGCGAGAGACTGGTCAACCACTCGATGACTCATCGGAATCTTCGGGATTCCTCTACATTAACGAAGGGCCATTTCTCGGTCATGTACGTACGCGCCCTGTATTCGGACGAGCGCAGAAGTACCAGGGGCTATATAGTAGCCCCACCGTCAAACTCCTATGGCTAAGTGAAAGTGTTAAAGCAATATAGTCCGATTGCCTCGTTTGCTGTGCTATCACCTCCTTAATGGACCAAGACGTTGGATCGAGTGTGGATATGCATTTTCTGCGAACACCCCCGCATTATATGCGTGGGGGCGGAAGCCGACGACCGCAAACTTTCAGGTTATATACATATATACATAAACGGCCGCACAGGAGGCATCATAGTACATTCGGGTAAAAGTATAAATACAGCCTTGATAATTCAATAAAACATTGTTTTTACAATGGGAATACATGTCACTAGAACATAATATTCTTCGAGCACTGAGCCTCTATCGAATGAGCGCCTTCAAGAACTTCTTCAAAGTAGTGCTCGGCAGCCACTCGGCCTACGGCCAAACCCTGTCTCGCAACAGTGGTGGCCTCCATTTCCGCCCAGTATGTCTTGACACGGGCAAAGGCCATCCGCGCACCCTCTATGCACGCCGATCTCTTTACAACATCGATGCGTGGCACAACACCAAGGAATTGTTGCACTAAAGTAAAGTAGCTATTCGGCCTTGGCCCTCCCGGCCATAGGTGATCCACAACGGACCTCATGGCAAGTTCGGACAACCTATGGAGCTCGGCCCACTCGGCCATTCGCTCATTCAACAGCAGCGTTCGGACTGGAGCGTGAAACTGTGACCAGAACAGCTTTTCCACTTCGGGACCTTTCTGATTCTTGAAGTACTCGGCCGCATCAGCAGCACTTGCAGCCAAATCCACGTAGGCGTCCGCAGAACTCCATAGCCGGTCCAGAGGAGCATACTTCGGATCTCCGAACTTAGTCCGCAACAAGAAGGGCTTCCCAGACACGATATATGCAGCTTGATTCAGCTCCTCCTTCGTTGCTCTAATTTTGGAGCGGGCTTCCTTGGCAGCCACCAGGGCCTTCTCCAATCCGTCGCCTTCGCCCGGTTTTCTTCTTCAAGAAGCTGGTAACGGTCAGCGGCATCTTTTAACTCTACAGCCATCTTGGCTATTTTTTCCTTGGTCTCGCAATGCGCGGCCTGTTCGGCCCTTAACTCTTCGGCCGCCTTTAGAGCGGCCGCATTGCTACTCCTTGCTTGCTCCTTGGCTCGGGCAAGCTCTGCCCGAAGGGTCTCCACGGTGGCAGCTCCATCTGCAGTCACAACATATTAAAGATACTGGCATCATGCTACTCTTATTATGTGACGATCACCAGAGAAATCACTCACCCTGTGCCTCTTCAAGCCGCTGGTTGACAAGCACCATATCGGCATCGGCCGCATCAAGTTGCCGCTTTAGCTCGGTAAATCCATCAGTTCGGCTAGCCACCGTAGCCTCCGCCACCTACACATAAAGGCAGTCGAATTATTACCTGGGTATATGATCCTCGGGTTGCCGCCATTCTCGACGACAACCAGAGTCTCAGGGGCTACTATCTGCATAGGGCACACCTAACGTAAGAGGTACTATAAAAAACATACACTATTTCACGTACCTCGAAGCCTTTCAGCAGACTCATAAAGGCTTCATGCAAACCGCTTTCAGCGGATGAAATCCTTTCAATTACTGTACCCATTAGCGTATGATGCGCTTCCGAGATGGTGGCTTGCCCCAGAAGATCCTTCAGCGCGTCCGACCGCACACTGTACGGACCCTTGCTGTCGCTCTCCTTAGGAGCCAGATACTGGGGATTCCGGGTAGCCAAAGGGTTATCCTCTGGCCTTAGTGGATCCGGAGATACCCTTCGCGACGACACTTCAAGGTCGCCCGCTTCATGAGGCGGGGTGTCAAGGGGAGGCGTTTCGCTCTCCATCATCTCCAGAAGAAGATCCCCCGAAGACGAACTCTAGCGAGAAGGGCTACGATCCGTACTACAATTTACAAGCATCGGTTATTGTCTTCGGAATTAAGGTAGGATGTTTCCACTATTAAGTAATTTTCGGTTACTTACAACTCGGTAGAGGGCTGATCCCTGCGCGGACATTGTGCAGCAAGAATACCCTCTGAGGCAGGACCCTCTGATGAAGATTTCTTCTCCCGTTTGGAAACCTTAGTTTCCGGAACTTCAGAGGTAGTCCTCTTCCTTCCCCGGGGAGAGAGAATGTCAGATTCTTCCCTTTGGTTGTCCTCCCTCGCGGAGGCGCTCATTCTCCCGTCTAGAATAAGTAGCAAGTGAGGCCCGCTTTTGCTCTCTCTATTCCCCCCATCATCTTCCTTTGAGGGCACTGGATAAGGCGCCGGCTCGAGCATCTTGTCCAGTACCGGATTGTCCAAGCCCTCAGGAAGGGGGGCCGAACACCTGATCATCATTGCCTTTGTTATCCAGTCCTGGTCAAAGAGCGGCTCTTTAGAATGATGCCATGATAAATAAAAGGACAGTAGGTTCGACATGGGATTACTTACTTGGGCAGCGGGGCGGTTGCAGCTCAGACCCACGTCCTTGGTGGTGTCCGGACACTCTATTTGGGGTCTGAAGAACGATTTGTACATCTCTTCGAGCGTTATGCCTAGGAAATGTTGAATAGCTCGCGGTCCTTCCAGGTTGAATTCCCACATGCGGAGGGGCCGGCGTTTGCAAGGATGGACTCGACGAACTAGCATAACTTGCATTACCATAACCAGACTGAAATCTCTCTCAAAGAGATCTCGGATACGGCTCTGCAGTATTGGCACGTCCTTTGCTAGACCCCAGCTCAGCCCCCTGCTGATCCATGACATCACTTGCGGTGGGGGGCCCGAGCGAAAGGTGGGGGCAGCTACCCACTCGGCACTTCGGGGAGATGTGATGTAAAACCACTCCCGCTGCCACAATCCGGACACCTCTGGGAAGGAACCCTCTGGCCATGGAGCATCAACGACTTTGCTCATTAAAGCACCTCCGCACGCTGCGTGCCGCCCCTCGATCATCTTCGTCCTCACATCGAAGGTCTTGAGCCACATGCCGAAGTGAGGGGTAATGCGGAGGAAGGCCTCACATACGACAATAAATGACGAGATGTGAAGAAGGGAATCCGGGGCCAGATCGTGAAAATACATCCCATAATAGAACATAAGACCCTTAACAAAGGGATCCAGAGTGAGGCCTAGTCCTCGGAGGAAGTAGGAGATGAACACGACGCTCTCGTTGGGTTCGGGCGTAGGGACGACCTGCCCTCGGGCAGGCAGCCTATGCGCAATTTTGGCGGTCAGATATCTGGCCTCCCTCAACTTCTTGATGTCCTCCTCTGTGACGGAGGAAGGCATCCACCGATCTTGAAGGTTGGACATAGCTGAAGGTCCGGAGCACCTGACCTGAGCTTTGGGTGTTAGAACTCGAGGTGGGGGAAGGATTCGATTGAGGGCGGGAGGGAAAAAAGAGAAATAGCCTCGTCCCCTTTATAAAGAGGGTGAATATCAAGCGTCCTCCTCGTGGCCGTTTGGGACTTGCCTAAGATTTAGGAGTCATACCAACAGGCACGGTTGGGTTACCCATGTTTGTATTGATGAGAATCCCGTGATAAGGGGGACACAATCTCTGATTTGACAAGGCGTGTCAAGAAAACCGCCTCGCGTTATGTGCGGAGCTGGTTGAGAAAAACGGTTTGAATAATGACCGGGCCATGGCATGATGTCATGTTGTCAAAACGTGTTAGAAGATTAGATTTGTAGAAATATTATTCTCTCTACAGTGGTATGTGGAACTTATTTTGCAGGGTCGGACACTATCCTTGTATTCAAACTCTTCCATTCTGTATTCGGAGGAGGAACCCGCCTTGCAATGCCGAAGACAACACTGCGCGCCGGACTCATCGTCATTGAAGCCTGGTTCAGGGGCTACTAAGGGAGTCCTGGATTAGGGGATCTCTGGATAGCCGGACAATATCCTTTGGCCAGACTGTTGGACTATGAAGATACGAGATTGAAGACTTCGTCCTGTGTCCGGATGGGACTCTACTTGGCATGGAAGGCAAGCTAGGCAATACAGATATGTATATTTCCTCCTTTGTAACCGACCTTGTGTAACCCTAGCCCCCTCCGGTGTCTATATAAACCGGAGGTTTTAGTCCGTAGGACAACATACAATCATACCATAGGCTAGCTTCTAGGGTTTAGCCTCTCTGATCTCGTGGTAGATCAACTCTTGTAATACTCATATCATCAAGTACAATCAAGCAGGACGTAGGGTATTACCTCCATCAAGATGGCCCGAACCTGGGTAAACATCGTGTCCCCTGCCTCCTATTACCATCCGCCTTAGACGCACAGTTCGGGACCCCCTACCCGAGATCCGTCGGTTTTGACACTGACAATTTGGGGGCAAACTAATCTAGAGCGGGCTGAAATTGAGAGGGGAGTTATAGCTTTGCTTGATAGGGTGCAAGTACTTCGCCAAGAGAGAATTGATAGGGAATTAGCTTAAAGAAAAGAAGCCTTGCCAATTGATATAACCGGTGAAAAGAATGATGATTCAAAAACTAAAAGTGCTTCGGTTGAAAAGGCCGAATCAAATAGTATATATATTCCGAATCCATCAAATCCAAAGAGGCAAACATTGTTGAGAAAGGGCATGAAAAGTATAGCAAGATAGCCATACTTGATTTTTCTAAAGTTAATGGAACCTACTTCCTGCCCTATGAGTTTCGTGCCATAGAAATTGACGAGCTTCAAGAAGAAGAACAAGTAGCCGAAGAAAGTTTGGTGGACAAATATCTTCAAACTAATGATGCACGAAATCAAGAAAAAGATGATGACAAGGCGTTAGGGAGCTATCCGAAGGCGGAGCAAGATATTCTTCAAGTCACACCACCATCATGCTCTCCCAACATATTTGAAGAGGTATGTCTAGCAATTAATTTACCTGTTTTCAGATTTGGTCATGAATTAGTTGTTGATGCATATATTAGAAAAATCTTCTTAAGAAATATTGAGATACCAATGAAGGAGGGCAATTTATTTGTTAGCAATCTGATTGTCACAAAGCATATCGGTCAACACATTGCACCATTCAGAAAGACCGATAGGGAAAAATTATTGCAGCCAAGGCCTTCCCCATTGCTTTATCTAAAGCTCATATCTAATTGGGTAGCCTTGCTTATTTCTTACTTGGCTTACACTTGGTCTCAATTGAGACATGTATCTTCTAACTATTTTTGTTTCATAAATTTATAGCCAAGGTTAAAATCTTCTGAGAAAACCGATGCCAGTATAGTTTCTTATCCAAAGGCATCGGAGATAGAGTGCAAAACACAATGCATAGCCGAACGGGGTGATGCAAAATCTGAACCATTCGTTTGCTTAACTACAAAGCCGTTCTAACAACAAGATCGACTAGAGAATAAAAAGTTTACCTTCAATTCAAGCATGTGTGATCAAATATTTGATTTGTTGTTGAGAAATAATTATATTAGAATTCTTGATCACCACGTTGAGCCATCTGTCCAGGGACGAATGTATTGTAAGTTGCATGATTCGTCCAAGCATAATTTTGAGGATTGCTACATGTTTCGTCAAATAGTTAAATTGGCCATTGATAAAGGACGATTGAAATTTGTTGAGACACCAAGATATGACCAGTCTATTCTAATTGGTCCCAATGGCAGGAAGTTTTTGCATCGGCTAATTCAAGCCGATCCATTTAAAGAGACGGTAAAAACTACAGGTGATGGGATTCAGCTTTCAAGTAAAGAAGTTGTTGAAGATCATAATGAACATAATCTTGCAGGTGATTACAATGAAGACGCCAAGGACTGGGGGTAACAAGCAAATCCAATGATCGATGAAAGCAAACCAAATGAAAACAAAGGCCGAAATAAGCGCAAGTGTAAGAGATCAAAAATCACCTTCGTTGAACTATTGGATAAATATCAAAAGAAGAGTGAAGAGAAGAATGCTTATCGACCAAATCATGCAAAAAAACCAAGATCACCCCCAAGGCGCAAATATGACGGTCCGTATTGGCAAAGTGAGAATTTTAATGCAACATATCATATCCTTATTTTGGGCCACCAATGCCAATGCCATGGATGCCTCCCTATGATCATATAGATCCATATTCATCATGGGTCAGGTATGATACAAGGGCACATTTTGCATATTATTTTAGACCATCTCACCAATACTATGGAGCTCCAAGAATATCAGCATTTGAACAATCACGCGTCAAAGACCGTTTCAATCATAAGGAATTGGTCCAGAGCTCAAGGAAGAAGAAAGAGGTGGTAAAGAAAATTTACCGCGTGAACAGAGATGGTCGTAATGTGCTAGTTCACATTTGATCTCAAATAACAAAGAGCCAATTAAAGTGTTGACATTGGCTACAAAAGGCAAAGAAGTGAAGCAGTCAATTGATAAAAATCAGAGTGCCAAATCTGAAGAAAAGAAGTTGAGGGTGCACAAGGCCCAAAAAGAGTTACCGTTGGTTAAAACAAAATCACAATAGAGGTGCTCACTCGGCTTATCGTATTGGCAAAACCAGGAGTTACAAAAGATTAGTGCACAAGAACTTGAAGAAAGGAACATGGCATGGGTTCCCAAAGGAAGTACTCAAAATAAGAATTATGTGCAAGCTTCCATTACAAGAAGTGCAGCGAAGGTGAAGAAGGAAAAGAGTGAAAAATATGAAGGACCAAGCCAAAGGTTTCAACATATCCAGTCTACACATTATCCAGATTCTTCAACTATGCCATTAACGCCTATCCCATGGAATTCGTCATCAGGTATGATCGGTAACCCTCAATGGGCTTATTTTAATCCATGGATGCCATATAATTTCTTACATCATGAAAGGGTATTACCAAGTCACTATACATTTGATTAGCTACAAGTTTGTTGTTGATCCAAAGGGCCGAAATACTTGATTTGTCATTTCATTTGTTTATTTCGGCTATATGTGCTTTGAATGAAGTTTACATGGTAATGGCTGATATTTATCTATCGTCCTAAGAGTATGTCAATGCATGGCCGGTGTGGTATTCTAACATCGTCCTTAGTTCGATTGGAGAGCGAGACAAGGTATGTGCTCATGGAAATTTATATGTATGCCTATATTATGATTGAATGGAGTTGAGACATCATTGAATATACGTTGCATAGACCAATTCATAGTGCAGAATTGGCTAGTGGGATTATACTTTATTTGGATATGATTTGGCTTATGCATCTCTGAGATCTATAAGAGGCCAAATCATAGCTGATTTTATTACTGAACATCGGATTAATGACATGCATAATATTGATGTTAGTCTTGTCTCTCTAGTACTATGGAGATTATGTTTTGATGGTTCAATTCATAGCGATGGCCAAATTGTTGGTGTTGTTTATATATCTCCTTATGGCACTATTTTTTGAAGCCTCATGCCACTTAGAATATTTTTATGCACGATTAATCAAAGCCGAATATGCATTGTTATTTGGATTGAATCTTTTTACTTGATATAGGTGCTATACATATTGAGGCTTTTGGTGATTCGCTATGAGTAGTGCAACAAATATCCAAGGGTTATCAATGTTTTGACGAATCACTCATAGTTTGTCTTGGGGTATGTCTAGATGCAAAATTTACCTTGGTTTGCTTTAAACTTGTTCATATATTTAGACATGACAATTCGAAAGAATTGGCACAGCAAACATCCGGCTACTATGTTAATCATGTTGTATTGCATTTCTCTCAATAGCCGATGCTTAGTCTCGTCAACATAGGTAAGGCCGAACCGAAGTCCACAGCTTCAGCCACTAATGAAATTTTTATGCAGGTGAAAGTAAGGATTGGAGAAATTTTATTGTTGACTATCTACAAAATCCTAGCAAAAGGGTGAACAATATGGTTCGAGGATGACCTTGAGATACATAACTATGGAACTTGTTCACCTGATTGTTAATGAAGCTGAGAAGGTTTTACCCAAGTTTGCATCAGAAAGTTCACACCAGACAAGGACGATATATACTTATCGTCCTAAGGACATATAAATGGCCGATGGATTGTTGACATCGTCCTTAGAACAAACTTGGTACAAGTTATTTTTCGGCACACTAGCTTTGCCGAAAAACAGGGGGGCATGTGCTGACGCTCAAAAGTGGCACGATTATAAAGAGTGGCTTGAAGCTATGTCAAGATTACCTCAATCTTACTATTGAAAGTCACCCTGAGATGGCTCTCTTCGAGAAGATCAAGACGAATATGAAGATTGTCTAAAACGGAGCTCGGATGTAAAAGTTATGACAAGTTCAGAGATGCTCATGTCGACATCAGATTAAAGAATGGCTAGAAACCCAATTGATATTGCTTCAAATGGAGAAAGTTTCAACATGAAAGTTGTGCGTCTCGTTGAAATGATTGATTTTTGTATAAAGATCGTCTCAATCCAAGGTCGTATGCAAAAGTTAGAGCCCGCACAGCGCGACCCTCCAATGAGCAAAATATGACGCCTGAAACCAGACACATATGTGGGTATGTCTAATGAGCTGCGTGAATAATTACCTATTTTGCGCGAGTGATTTGACCCTCGAGATGATCTCTGATGAAAAAACGTTCAACATGAAAGTTGTTCGTCTCGTTTAAACGGTCAAGATTTCTTTTGGACTCATTTTCATCCGAGGTCGTTTACCACCACAAAAAAGACCCGCAAGGTGCAACCAGTTTTAGACCGAGCAGTTTTGGAAAGTTCTGATAAAACCAATCCGAATTTGACTAGGGTATTGGACGTGAATCTAAACCTTTTCCTTACAAAGGAAGTCCAGCCGCCTCTTATATACTGAAGGGGTGACGGCCGATTGAACAACACACAATCGATCAATCCATCTATCTCTTTTTATCTTTTCTCCTTAATCCTAGTTCTTCTTCCTCGTTCTTCGCCTGTTCTTGTTGTTGCAGGGCGGCGAACCTCTAGGTCCTAGGGGCGATCAGGTCGACCTAGGGCAGCCCATAGCTGCCGCGCGCCCTGACGGGGTCGCTCCCGGGCGTGTGGGGTTTTGGGTCCTCAAAAGCACCCGCCGGATTGCTTGCGTACCGCGCTTCTGGATGGGTCTTCTTTGACCTGAGCTTCCGTGCATCACCCACGGCATCGAGGGTACATGGTGACGTGTTCATGTGCGAACAGGGCCATCCGCGACAGGCGCCTTGGTCGTCTCCCCTAGTGCAATGACCGAGGCTATGGCCGTGGAGGAGGCCGAGACAGAGGACACTGGGACAACCGCGGCCCCTGCCAGGACTGGCGCGATCAGCCTCATGAGGACCGCTCGCAGGGCCACCCTCGTGAGAATCGACCTCAGGGCAACGCCTGCCTTCCTCCGCTGCCACCGCCACCAAGGAGGAACGAAGACCACCATCAAGATGATGGGGTTGGGGGCTTTCAAGAGCCTTGTGCCATCGCTTGCATCCTGGGCGGCGCTCAGGCCCCTGCCTCCCATCGCATCTTCATGCAGTTCGCTCGGGAAGTGAACGCGACCCTCCCCAAGATCGAGGTAACGCGTCTGCTCAGTGATACGTCTGCAATGTATATACAATTTTTGATTGTTCCATGCTATTGTATTATCAACCTTGGATGTTTTATTTGCATTTATATGCTATTTTATATGATTTTTGGGACTAACCTATTAACCTAGAGCCCAGTGACAGTTTCTGATTTTTCCTTGTTTTAGAGTATCGCAGAAAAGGAAAATCAAATGGAGTCCAATTGACCCGAAACTTCACGGAACTTATTTTTGGACCAGAAGAAGCCCACGGAGTATCGGAGATGGACCAGGAGAGTCCCGGACTGCCCACAAGGGCGAGGGGCGCCCCCTGCCTCGTGGACAACCCGGAGATCCACCGACGTACTTCTTCCTCCTATATATACCCATATACCCTAAAAACTTCGGGGAGCAGAATAGATCGGGAGTTCCGCCACTAGAAGCCTCCGTAGCCACCGAAAACCAATCTAGACCCGTTCCGGCACCCTGCCGGAGGGGGAACCCCTCATCGGTGGCCATCTTCATCATCCCGGCGCTCTCCATGACGAGGAGGGAGTAGTTCTCCCTCGGGGCTGAGGGTATGTACTAGTAGCTATGTGTTTGATCTCTCTCTCTCTCTCTCTCGTGTTCTTGAGGTGGTACGATCTTGATGTATCGCGAGCTTTGCTATTATAGTTGGATCTTATGATGTTTCTCCCCCTCTACTCTCATGTAATGGATTGAGTTTTCCCTTTGAAGTTATCTTATGGGATTGAGTCTTTAAGGATTTGAGAACTCTTGATGTATGTCTTGCGTGGGATATTCGTGGTGACAATGGGGTATTCTATTGATCCACTTGATGTATGTTTTGGTGATCAACTTGCGGGTTCCGCCCATGAACCTATGCATAGGGGTTGGCACACGTTTTCGTCTTGACTCTCCGGTAGAAACTTTGGGGCACTGTTTGAAGTTCTTTGTGTTGGTTGAATAGATGAATCTGAGATTGTGTGATGCATATCGTATATCATACCCATGAATACTTGAGGTGACATTAGGGTTTTGGTTGATTTGTGTCTTAAGGTGTTATTCTAGTACGAACTCTATGATAGATTGAACGGAAAGAATAGCTTTGTGTTATTTTACTACAGACTCTTGAATAGATCGATCAGAAAGGATAACTTTGAGGTGGTTTTGTACCCTACCATAATCTCTTCGTTTGTTCTCCGCTATTCGTGACTTTGGAGTGACTCTTTGTTGCATGTTGAGGGATACTTATATGATCCAATTATGTTATTATTGTTGAGGGAACTTGCACTAGTGAAAGTATGAACCCTAGGCCTTGTTTCAATGCATTGCAATACCGTTTGCGCTCACTTTTATCATTAGTTACCTTGCTGTTTTTATATTTTTCAGATTACAAAAAACTTTATCTACTATCCATATACCACTTGTAACACCATCTCTTCGCCGAACTAGTGCACCTATACAATTTACCATTGTATTGGGTGTATTGGGGACACAAGAGACTCTTTGTTATTTGGTTGCAGGGTTGCTTGAGAGAGACCATATTCATCCTACGCCTCCTACAGATTGATAAACCTTAGGTCATCCACTTGAGGGAAATTTGCTACTGTCCTACAAACCTCTGCCCTTGGAGGCCCAACAACATCTACAAGAAGAAGGTTGTGTAGCAGACATCAAGCTCTTTTCTGGCGCCGTTGCCGGGGAGGTTAGCGCTTGAAGGTATATCTTTAGATCTTGTAATCGAATATTTTTGTTTCTTGTTTTAGGACTAGTTTAGTTTATAAAAGAAAACTACAAAAAAAATATGGAATTGAGTTTGCCTCATATGCTTCATCTTTTTAATATCTTTCGTGAGAATGATGGAAAGGAAAATTGTGCCAAAGTGTTAGAAGAAGAATGCATTAAAATGTTTGGCACTAAATATTTGAATGATGAGCATGATTGCAATGTTATTAGTATTAATTCTTTGAATATCCATAGTACTGATGATGATTGCACTAGTCATGATGAGAATGTCTCTTATAAGCATGTCGATTTTTGTGGAGTGCATAGAGTTTGAAAGTACACACCAATTAGGGAAGATAGATTTTGCAAGAGGCATAAGTACTTAGAAACTAAATGGTTGCAAGAAAGGCTACATGGTTGTGCTGAAAATTTAAATTTTCTTGGTCGTACTTGTGAACTTTGCAATGAACATGCTCATTTAACCATCCGATGCAAATTGTTTCATGATCTAATCGTTTCCAAAAATTGTGATGACATGATTTCTCTTGCACATCATAATGAACTTAGTTTGCTTATGGGTTATGAAGAAATGAAACGTATAACTAACTATGTTCCAGTATTTGGCCGTGATAAACTTCTTGGTTTTGATCTAGAGGGAATTTATATGTATTGTGCGGTGAATTGTATTGAAAATCCTTATATTGCCAATTACATAAAGAAAAGAAAAAAAATAGAAGATGAAGAGAATACTAATGGAAGGGAAGAGACTTCCCAATATACTCCTATTATTTCTTATGATGAATCAGGTAACGAGGAGGAGCCTTCTATTCAACCAATCTCATTAATAAGGAGCTCCAAAAAGAGGGTTGACCCCACACATGATGTGAAGAAGAAAAAGAAAAGACGGAGAAGCAAAGGTAAAAAGGTATCCCTCTCAAATGATGTTGCTCCTATTATTCATTGTGATGATGATAATTGCTATACTATCGGTGCTATCCATACTATTTATGATGAGAGTGATTATGCTTATGATATGAAAAGGCCCAAGCTTGGGGTTGCTATGTTTGAAGAAGATGACATTTTTGAGAATGTATTTGCTGCAACTAATGTTTGTCCCAAGCTTGGGGATGCTACGTTTAATGAAGATGATATTTTTAGTCTCCTAAGTTTTGATATGCAAATTTATAATAATGATAACATGCCTCCTACTTATGATGATTATATTGATGAAAGTGGGTTTGGAAGAGTGTCAACTTTAGGAAGTAATGACCCCACTATTTTGGAGGATGTTGGATCTTATTATGATAAGTATGAAAGTGGATTTGGAGAGGTCATGACTTTATGTAGTAATGATTCCACTATCTTGGAAGTGATGAGAACAAAGTTGCTACCTATGATGATTATTGTGATGATACTTATGCTATAAAAAGTAGTGATGATTATATTTATAAAACTTGTCATGATTATGATTACCCCTTTTCTGAACATTACTCTTTTAATGTGGAAACAATTTATAGTATTCGAGTCTCTTATGACACTCCCACTATTCCGATTGAGAAGAATTTTGCTTATGTAGAGAGTAGTAAATTTTCTATGCTGGTAGATCATGAAAAGAATTCTTTAGGTGCTGGTTATATTGTTGAATTCATTCATTATGCTACTGAAAATTATTATGAGGGAGGAATATATGGTTGTAGGAATTGCAATAGTATCAAGTTCCTCTCTATGTGCTTAAAGTTTTGAAGTTATGCTTGTTTTGCCTCCCTATGCTAGTTGATTACTACTCCCATAAATTGTTTGCTCAAAAAATCCATATGCATAGGAAGTGGGTTAGAATTAAATTTGCTAGTCATATTATTCATGATGCTCTCTTTATGTTACAATTCTTATCTTTTATGTGAGCATCATTGAAATCATCATGCCTAGCTAGGGGCGTTAAACGATAGCGCTTGTTGGGAGGCAACCCAACTTTATTTTTGTTCCTTGATTTTTGCTCCTGTTTAATAATAAATAATTTATCTAGGCTCTATTATGATTGAGTTTTTATGTTTTAATTAGTGTTTGTGCCAAGTAGAACCATTGGGAAGACTTGGGGAAAGTCTTGTTGACCTTGCTGTAAAAACAGAAACTTTAGTGCTCACGAGAATTTAAGCCATTTTTAGTGGAAAGTGATATTTAGTTAATTATTTTTGAAGATGATTAATAGATAAATTCCTCACGTCCAGAAATTTATTTTATAATTTTTGCGGTTCAGAACTTGCATTAGCTACAGATTACTACAGACTGTTCTGTTTTTGACAGATTCTGTTTTTCGTGTGTTGTTTGCTTATTTTGATGAATCTATGGCTAGTAATAGAGTTTATGAACCATAGAAAATTTGGAATACAGTAGGTTTAACACCAATATAAATAAATAATGAGTTCATTACAGTACCTTCAAGTGGTGGTTTGTTTTCTTTTGCTAACGGAGCTCACGAGTTTTCTGTTAAGTTTTGTGTTGTGAAGTTTTCAAGTTTTGGGTAAAGATTCGATGGACTATGGAATAAGGAGTGGAAAGCGCCTAAGCTTGGGGATTCCCAAGGAACCCCAAGGTAATATTCAAGGACAACCAAGAGCCTAAGCTTGGGTATGCCCCGGATGGCATCCCCTCTTTCGTCTTCGTTCATCGGTAACTTTACTTGGAGCTATATTTTTATTCACCACATGATATGTGTCTTGCTTGGAGCGTCATTTTATTTTCTTTTGCTTTGCATGCTTTTTGAATAAAATACCAAGATCTTAAATTCTTAAATGTTAGAGAGTCTTCATATAGTTGCATAATTATTCGACTACTCATTGATCTTCACTTATATCTTTCGAAGTAGTTTGTTGTTGCTCTAGTGCTTCACTTATATCTTTTTAGAGCGCGGTGGTGGTTTTATTTTATAGAAATAGATGAACTGCCATGCGTCACTTATATTATTTTGAGAGTCCTAAACTGCATGGTAATTTGCTTTGGTTATGAATTTAGTCCTAATATGATGGGCATCCAAGAGGGATATAATAAAAACTTTCATATAAAGTCCATTCAATACTATGAGAAGTTTGATACTTGATGATTGTTTTGAGATATGAGGATGGTAATATTAGAGTCATGCTAGTGAGTAGTTGTGAATTTGAGAAATACTTGAGTTAAAGTTTGTGATTCCCGTAGCATGCACGTATGGTGAACCGTTATGTGATGAAGTCAGAGCATGATTTATTTATTGATTGTCTTCCTTATGAGTGGCGGTTGGGGACGAGCGATGGTCTTTTCCTACCAATCTATCCCCCTAGAAGCATGCAGGTAATACTTTTTTCGATAACTAATAGATTTTTGCAATAAGTATGTGAATTCTTTATGACTAATGTTGAGTCCATGGATTATACGCACTCTCACCCTTCCATCATTGCTAGCTCTCTAGTACCGCGCAACTTTCGCCGGTACCATAAACCCACCATATACCTTCCTCAAAACAGCCACCATACCTACCTATTATGGCATTTCCATAGCCATTTGGAGATATATTGCCATGCAACTTTCCACCGTTCCGTTATTATGCCACGCTTCATCATTGTCATATTGCTATGCATGATCATGTAGTTGCCATTGTATTTGTGGCAAAGCCACCATTCATAATTCTTTCATACATGTCACTCATGAGTCATTGCACATCCCGGTACACCGCCGGAGGCATTCATATAGAGTCATATTTTGTTCTAAGTATTGAGTTGTAAGTAAATAAAAGTGTGATGATCATCATTATTAGAGCATTGTCCCAGTGAGGAAAGGATGATGGAGACTATGATTCCCCCCCAAGTCGGGATGAGACTCCGGACGAAAAAAAAGAGAAAGGCCAAAAAAAGAGAAGGCCCAAAAAAACCAAAAAAACCAAAAAAAACAAAAAAAAACAAAAGAAAACAAAAAAAGAGAGAGAAAAAGAGAGAAGGGACAATGCTACTATCCTTTTACCACACTTGTGCTTCAAAGTAGCACCATGATCTTCGTGATAGAGGGTCTCTTATGTTGTCACTTTCTTATACTAGTGGGAAATTTTCATTATAGAACTTGGCTTGTATATTCCAATGATGGGCTTCCTCAAAATGCTCTAGGTCTTCGTGAGCAAGCGAGTTGGATGCACACCCACTTAGTTTCTTTTTGAGCTTTCATACACTTATAGCTCTAGTGCATCTGTTGCATGGCAATCCCTACTCACTCACATTGATATCTATTGATGGGCATCTCCATAGCCCGTTGATATGCCTAGTTGATGTGAGACTATCTTATCCTTTTTGTCTTCTCCACAACCACCATTCTATTCCACCTATAGTGCTATGTCCATGGCTCATGCTCATGTATTGCGTGAAGATTGAAAAACTTTGAGAACATCAAAAGTATGAAACAATTGCTTGGCTTGTCATCGGTGTTGTACATGATTTATATATTTTGTGTGGTGAAGATAGAGCATAACCAGACTATATGATTTTCTAGGGATAGCTTTCTTTGTCCATGTTATTTTGAGAAGACATAATTGCTTGGTTAGTATGCTTGAAGTATTATTATTTTTATGTCAATATTAAACTTTTGTCTTGAATCTTATGGATCTGAATATTCTTGCCACAATAAAGAAGATTACATTGATAATTATGTTAGGTAGCATTCCACATCAAAAATTCTGTTTTTATCATTTACCTACTCGAGGACGAGCAGGAATTAAGCTTGGGGATGCTGATACGTCTCCAACGTATCTATAATTTTTGATTGTTCCATGCTATTATATTATCAACCTTGGATGTTTTATATGCATTTATATGCTATTTTATATGATTTTCGGG
The DNA here is from genome assembly GCF_003073215.2 of Triticum urartu. Classification (NCBI taxonomy): domain Eukaryota; kingdom Viridiplantae; phylum Streptophyta; class Magnoliopsida; order Poales; family Poaceae; genus Triticum; species Triticum urartu. The sequence goes on along the minus strand of NC_053025.1, from coordinate 398,828,241 downwards.
ACTAACCTATTAACCTAGATCCCAGTGCCAGTTTCTGTTTTTTCCTTGTTTTAGAGTATCACAGAAAAGGAAAATCAAACGGAGTCCAATTGACCTGAAACTTCATGGAACTTATTTTTGGACTAGAAGAAGCCCACAGAGTATCGGAGATGGACCAGGAGAGTCCCGGGCTGCCCACGAGGGTGGGGGGCGCGCCCACCCCCCTGGGCGTGCCCCCCTGCCTCGTGGACAGCCCGGAGATCCATCGACGTACTTCTTCCTCCTATATATACCCATATACCCTAAAAACTTTGGGGAGCAGAATAGATCGGGAGTTCCGCCGCGAGAAGCCTCTGTAGCCATCAAAAACCAATCTAGACCCGTTCCGGCACCCTACCAGAGGGGGAACCCCTCATCGGTGGCCATCTTCATCTTCCCGGTGCTCTCCATGACGAGGAGGGAGTAGTTCTCCCTCGGGGCTGAGGGTATGTACTAGTAGCTATGTGTTTGATCTCTCTCTCTCTCTCTCTCGTATTCTTGAGGTGGTACGATCTTGATGTATCGCGAGCTTTGCTATTATAGTTGGATCTTATGATGTTTCTCCCCCTCTACTCTCTTGTAATGGATTGAGTTTTCCCTTTGAAGTTATCTTATGGGATTGAATCTTTAAGGATTTGAGAACTCTTGATGTATGTCTTGCGTGGGATACTCGTGGTGACAATGGGGTATTCTATTGATCCACTTGATGTATGTTTTGGTGATCAACTTGCGGGTTCCTCCCATGAACCTATGCATAGGGGTTGGCACACGTTTTCGTCTTGACTCCCCGGTAGAAACTTTGGGGCACTGTTTGAAGTTCTTTGTGTTGGTTGAATAGATGAATCTGAGATTGTGTGATGCATATCGTATATCATACCCAAGTTGAGGTGACATTAGGGTTTTGGTTGATTTGTGTCTTAAGGTGTTATAAATACCTTTATCTACCATCCATATACCACTTGTATCACCATCTCTTCGCCGAACTAGTGCACCTATACAATTTACCATTGTATTGGGTGTGTTGGGGACACAAGAGATTCTTTGTTATTTGGTTGCAGGGTTGCTTGAGAGAGACCATCTTCATCCTACACCTCCTACGGATTGATAAACCTTAGGTCATCCACTTGAGGGAAATTTGCTACTGTCCTACAAACCTCTGCACTCGGAGGCCCAACAATGTCTACAAGAAGAAGGTTGTGTAGTAGACATCACTCAGGTGGTCCAAGTATGCCATCACATTTGACTCTACTGACCAGATCAAGTGCGCGGCCACTGCCGGCGCCCACTCGATGCTCTGCTCACCTACCATCAGCAACGTCCTCGTCACCAAGACACACATCGATGGCGGCGCGGGGCTCAATGTTCTCTTCGTCGAGATGTTCTATAGGCTCCAGATGCTGTACGACCAGCTTCAGCCTACCAGGCCTTTCTCAAGAGTGACCAACATCTCTACCACCCCGATAGGGCAGACCCGCCTCCCTTCCACCTTCAGCAAGCGCGACAACTACTGCACTGAGCTCATCAACTTCGACGTCGCCCACATCCGCCTCCCGTACAAACGCCATCCTTGGGTATCTGGTCCTGGCCAAGTTCATGGCAGCAACTCATCATGGCTACAATGTCCTCAAGATGCCAGGAAGCTGCGGCATCATCACAGTCACCTGCGACAAAAATGACGCAGTGTGCTCCCTCGTGCGCGCCTACCAGGCTGCGGTAGTCGCGAACCCAGATGACCAAGGACCTAGGACCTCAGGAGGATGGGGCGCCCGACGGCCATGCTTCAGGCCCAACCCCCACTGACGGGGCTGCCTTCCCCTCTCACATAGGAAGGCATGCCCAGCGCCCCTCTCAGTCTGGGCTTGGGGGCTCTCCTCTGGAGGGCCTCTGACCTGGCAGGCGTCACGAGGGAGGCGTTCGGGCACCATGTGGAGGCGTGGTTCAATGCGTGTTTCTATGTGGAGAGCTCAGGGCGTGAGGTGCCAGGCGCTCAGGAGTTCATCACCAAGGCCACGAAGGAACTTCAAGAGGCCAAAGCTATGCGAGGCGAGCGTAGCCCCACACCACCTGGCGCGGCTCCCTCCCCCGACGAGGGCAGCGAGTTGCGCGCCTGCGTCAACATCCCAGGGCTCAACATAGCCACGTCTCAGGAGCTTTTCTGGCCGTCCCACGTTGGCCGGTGTGAGGGCCCCCTCACAGCTACATTCACATGCCTTTCCGTTTGCTGAATAGGGGTGGCACACACCAATGCCACATGCGGGGCGTCCTGGCAGCTCATGAGGTGGGCACCAGGCGATCTTGTCGGAGATGGCGATGGATCCCCGTGAGCCCCCCAGGCCTCCAGAGCCTCACGAGGCTTAGGACCTTGGTGACTCATGAGGAGTGACTTCTACAACGCACGTCTTCAGCTACTTCAACACCTCTTCAGCAACGGTGCCAGGTGACACTTTTTGTTTGTTCAGTTGGGGGCGCCCCTTGGGCTGCATTATCGCCAAGCCGGGTGAGTCTGTCCCTGCGGCATGTATCATTCTTTGCATCTATCAGAACTAGCTTTACCCTCTTCCATGAGTTGCTTTATGATTATCACCTTCCTGTCCGGTGCTTCGTCGCCCTTCGTGGCCTCCGCACATTGCTAACTGGCCTCTTTCTCATCCCGCAACGGGGGCTACACATGCTGGCACGACGCTTGTGCTCGGGTCCGTCCCGTGCACGTCACCTCACCAGATCCTCAGTGCCTACATCTTGTTGCGGAAAGATCAGTGGCAGGACAACAAGTGCGGTTATATGTTATGTTCTCCTCTTCAGACTAACTCGCAGGAACCTCCGGAGCTTGACTACCACCTGTCCCCGTTGGCGACTCCCTTTTCACGCAATTCGCTTACACGTTAAAGGGGGGCTCCTAAGCATCGCACCTCAGGGGCTCCTACTGGCTCTTGAGCCCTCGCCCCTTGGCCTTGACCACGGCATCACGACCTGGTCCTGGCCTTGACCACGGTATCGCGACCTGGCATACCAGCGACGGCTGAAGCCTGACTAGGGACTGGTTCCTGTCAGCGTAGCACACTAAGCTATCATGAGAGCGAAAAGGAGCACCATGCCGAAGCGAGACAAGCAATCATAACACGGGACTAATAACATTAAAGTAAAAGATTTGCAGTTTCTTACACGCCCCCACGGGGCTCGTCACAATTCCGCGTAGGGAAAACAAAAGACGAGGACCTGGAAGAACCCCGGCAGCAGGGCATCACTGGCGGCGCCAGACGGACGCTGCTGCTGTGCTCCGGGCACAGCGAGAGCTCCGAGGCACATTGCTATCGTCGCTAGACTCCGAAGAATCGCTAGGCTCCGGAGAGTCGCTGGGTTCCAAGAAGTCGTCGCTGCTGCTGGAGGAGCTGTTGGCAAGACCAAGGGCAAGTTCAGCACCCGTGATCGCCTTTTCTGGAGCAGCACTGCAGGTGATGGCCGTCTTTGTCAAAGACTTTGAAAAAAGCATGGAGGCTTCATCGTACTCGAAGTGGATGGTGAGGGACCGCTCCGAACAGCAGGTGCGGGCAATCTTGTCCCATCCCTGAGTCATGAAGACATCGCCTGGGGGGACGACCTCAACCTCCGCTTCCGTGGCTTGGCTACAGCATTCGGCGTTTTGCAGCCACAACTCTGCGGGCCCCCTCGGCGGCATCTCCTCGGCGAAGAACCTCGGGAGCCTGATCCATGTGCATGGCGGCATTGCCGCCCACACCACGAACTTGCGCGACATGCCCTCGGCGTGGGTCCACAAGCCAGTTGGCCGTGCAGCCATGGCCTGCCTTCCACGACCCCGACCCGCGCAGCGCTAGGTGGTGCCCGCCTACCCAGGGCTCTTTGCGTGAGCGTACATGGGGATCAGGAAGCCAGGGGGAGCCCGCTCGTACCAACGCCATGTCACCTCCTGCCTCTCGCCGGCATCGCGGGAGCGGCCAAGACTCTTCTTCGACGGGAGAGGCCCAGGCTCCTCCCGAGGAACTTTTCCCTTCTCCGGCACGGAGAACCTCCTTATCAGCGACATGGACTCTTCGGCAAGACGAGGAGACAAAGGAGGAGAAGAAGAGGGCAGCGAGAAGATGGAGATGAGCAGGGGACTCTGCCACTCCCCTCATTTATGGCCAAAAGGAGGCGAATCGCCGGTTCCATGATCCTAAGTAATGATGATCTTTCTGCATGCAGTAGGCTCTAGTCAAGTCGAATGGTTGCCGAGGCTGCATGGGGAAGCATAGATGCCCACGTCCCATCAAGTGCCATGAGTCGACCGAGGCCGCAGGCGGTTGTGGCCCGCGGCGCTCCACCCTTGCACTTTGGATTCGCCTTGAAGCCAAGTCCGCGAGCACGTTGGGCCCGGGGGCTACTGTCGGAGTTCTGGGAACCGGGGTACACAAACTTGCCTGCCTGCGGCCGACGGCGTGGCTCCTATGACGGCCAGGTACGGCCCACCTTCAACATAAACAACACAAGACCCTCGCGAGGGGCCAAGCCTCGTGCGGCGGATGACGCCAAGACCTCCAGAGGGAGCGACCTCCTTAGGCTGGCTCTGATGTCTACTACACAACCTTCTTGTTGTAGACGTTGTTGGGCCTCCAAGTGTAGAGGTTTGTCGGACAGTAGCAAATTTCTCTCAAGTGGATGACCTAAGGTTGATCAATTCGTGGGAGGCGTAGGATGAAGATGGTCTCTCTCAAACAACCATGCAACCAAATAACAAAGAGTCTCTTGTGCCCCAACACACCCAAATACAATGGTAAATTATATAGGTGCACTCATTCGCCGAAGAGATGGTGATACAGGTGCAATATGGATGGTAGATATAGGTTTTTGTAATCTGAAAATATAAAAACAGCAAGGTAACTAATGATAAAAGTGAGCAGAAACGGTATTGCAATGCGTTGAAACAAGGCCTAGGGTTCATACTTTCGCTAGTGCAAGTTCCCTCAACAATAATAACATAATTGGATCACATAACTATCCCTCAACATGCAACAAAGAGTCACCCCAAAGTCATTAATAGCGGAGAACAAACAAAGATATTATCGTAGGGTATGAAACCACCTCAAAGTTGTCCTTTCTGACCGATCTATTCAAGAGTCCGTAGTAAAATAACACGAAGCTATTCTTTCCATTCGATCTATCCTAGAGTTCGTACTAGAATAACACCTTAAGACACAAATCAACCAAAACCCTAATGTCACCTAGATACTCCAATGTCATCTCAAGTATCGGTGGGTATGATTAGATGATATGCATCACACAATCTCAGATTCATCTATTCAACCAACACAAATAACTTCAAAGAGTGCCCCAAAGTTTCTACCGGAGAGTCAAGACAAAAACATGTGCCCACCCCTATGCATAAGTTCACAAGGTCACAGAACTCACAAGTTGATCACCAAAACATACATCAAGTGGATCACGTGAATATCCCATTGTCACCATAGATAAGCACATGCAAGACATACATCAAGTGTTCTCAAATCCTTAAAGACTCAATCCGATAAGATAAATTCAAAGGGAAAACTCAATCCATTACAAGAGAGTAGAGGGGGAGAAACATCATAAGATCCAACTATAATAGCAAAGCTCACGGTACATCAAGATCGTGCCGAATCAAGAACACGAGAGAGAGAGATCAAACACATAGCTACTGGTACATACCCTCAGCCCCGAGGGTGAACTACTCCCTCCTCGTCATGGAGAGCACTGGGATGATGAAGATGGCCACTGGAGAGGGATTCCCCCCCTCCGACAGGGTGCCGGAACAAGTCTAGATTGGTTTTTGGTGGCTACAGAGGCTTGCGGCGGCGGAACTCCCGATGTTGGTTATTTTCTGGAGGTTTCAGTATTTATAGGAATTTTTGGCGTCGGGAACAAGTCAGGGGGGGTCCCCGAGTCGTCCACGAGATAGGGCGGCGCGCCGGGGGGTGGGTGGGTAGGGTGCGCCCCCCACCCTCGTGGACAGCCCGGGACTCTTCTGGCCCAACTCTTTTACTCCGGGGGCTTCTTTTGGTCCATAAAAAATCGTCAAAAATTGGCACATCCATTGCACTCCGTTTGGTATTCCTTTTCTGTAGAACTCAAAAACAAGGAAAACAGAAAACTCACACTGGGCTCTAGGTTAATTGGTTAGTCCCAAAAATCATATAAATAGCATATAAATGCATATAAAACTTCCTAGATGGATAATATAATAGCATGGAACAATAAAAAATTATAGATACATTGGAGACGTATCAAGCATCCCCAAGCTTAATTCCTACTCGTCCTCGAGTAGGTAAATGATGAAAACACAATTTTTGACGTGGAATGCTACCTAACATATTCATCAATGTAATCTTCTCTATTGTGGCAAGAATATTCAGATCCACAACACTCAAGACAAAAGTTTAATATTGAAATGAAAACAATAATACTTCAAGCATATTAACCAAGCAATTATGTCCTCTCAAAATAACACAGCCAAAGAAAGCTCATCCCTACAAAATTATATAGTTTGGCCATGCTTAATTTTCATCGCAGAAAATGCTCCCATCATGCACAACCCCGATGACAAGCCAAGCAATTGTTTCATACTTTAGTATTCTCAAACCTTTTCAACTTTCACGCAACATATGAGAGCGAGCCATGGACATATCACTATGGGTGGAATAGAATATGATGATGGAGGTTGTGTGGAGAACACAAAAAAGGAGAAAGTCTCACATCGACGCGGCTAATCAACGGGCTATGGAGATGCCCATCAATTGATGTCAATGTGAGGGGTAGGGATTGCCATGCAATAGATGCACTAGAGCTTTAAATGTATGAAAGCTCAAAAAAAGAAACTAAGTGGGTGTGCATCCAACGTGCTTGCTCACGAAGACCTAGGGCATTTTGAGGAAGCCCATTGTTGGAATATACAAGCCAAGTTCTATAATGAAAATTCCCACTAGTATACGAAAGTGACAGAATAAGAGACTCTCTGTCATGAAGACCATGGTGCTACTTTGAAGCACAAGTGTGGTAAAAGGATAGTGGCATTGTCCCTTCTCTCTTTTTCTCTCATTTTTTGTTTTTGTTTCTTTGGGCCTTCTCTCTTTTCTTGGCCTTTCCTCTTTTTTTTCTTTATTTTTTCTCTCCTTTTTTTATTTCCTCACATGGGACAATTCTCTAATAATGATGATCATCACACTTCTATTTATTTAAAACTCAAGGATTACAACTCGATACTTAGAACAAAATATGACTCTATATGAATGCCTCCGACGGCGTACCAGGATGTGCAATGAATCAAGAGTGACATGTACGAAAATATTATGAATGGTGGCTTTGCCACAAATATTATGTCAACTACATGATCATGCAAGGCAATATGACAATGATGAAGCGTGTCATAATAAATGGAATGGTGGAAAGTTGCATGGCAATATATCTCGGAATGGCTATGGAAATGCCATAATAGGTAGGTATGGTGGCTGTTTTGAGGAACATATAAGGAGGCTTATGTGTGATAGAGTGTATCATATCATGGGGTTTGGATGCACCGGCGAACTTTGCACCAACTCTCTAGGTGAGAAAGGGCAATGCATGGTACCGAAGAGGCTAGCAATGATGGAAGGGTGAGAGTGCGTATAATCCATGGACTCGACATTAGTCATAAAGAACTCACATACTTATTGCAAAAATCTACTAGTCATCAAAACCAAGCACTACGCTCATGCTCCTAGGTGGATAGATTGGTAGGAAAAGACCATCGCTTGTCCCCGACCGCCACTCATAAGGAAGGCAATCAAAGAAAACCTCATGCTTCAAATTTGGCACAGAACGGTTACCATACGTGCATTCTACGAGACTTGCAAACCTCAACACAAGTATTTCGTAATTTCACAATTACTCAACTAGCACGACTCTAATATCACCATCTTTATATCTCAAAACAATTATCACGTATCAAACTTCTAATAGTATTCAATGCACTCTATATGAAAGTTTTTATTATACCCATCTTGGATGCCCATCATATTAGGACTAGTTTCATAACCAAAGAAAATTACCATGCTGTTTAGGACTCTCAAAATTATATAATTGAAGCATGAGAGTTCATCTATTTCTATAAAATAAAACTACTGTCGTTCTCTAAAAGATATAAGTGAAGCACTAGAGCAACAACAAACTACTCCGAAAGATATAAGTCAAGATCAATGAGTAGTTGAATAATTATGTAACTATGTGAAGACTCTCTAACATTTAATAATTTCAGATCTTGGTATTTTATTCAAAAATCAAGCAAAACAAAAGAAAATAAAATGACGCTCCCAGAAAAACACATATCATGTGGTGAATAAAAATATAGCTCCAAGTAAAGTTATCGATGAACGAAGACGAAAGAGGGGATGCCATCCGGGGCATCCCCAAGCTTAGGCTCTTGGTTGTCCTTGAATGTTACCTTGGTGTGCCTTGGGCATCCCCCAGCTTAGGCTCTTGCCACTCCTTATTCCATAGTCCATCGAGTCTTTACCCAAAACATGAAAACTTCACAACACAAAACTCAACAGAAAATCTCATGAGCTCCGTTAGTATAAGAAAATAAATCACCACTTTGGTACTGTTTTCAACTCATTCTAAATTCATATTGGTGTAATATATAATGTATTCGAACTTCTCTATGGTTCATACCCTCCGATACTACTCATAGATTCATCAAAATAAGCAAACAACACATAGAAAACAGAATCTGTCAAAAAGAGAATAGTCTGTAGTAATCTGTAGGTTTTGAATACTTATGTAACTCCAAAAATCCTGAGAAATTAGGAAGTCCTAGGAAATTTGTTTATAAATCTACTTCAAGTGGAATTGGTATTTTATCTCTCTTTTGAAAAAAACGAAAATTATTCTCGTGAACATAAAAAAACACAATCATAACAGAGGATAGATGATTTATTTATTACTAAACAGGAACAAAAAGCAAGGAAATAAAATAAAATTGGGTTGCCTCCCAACAAGTGCTATCGTTTAACGCCCCTAGCTAGGCATGATGATTTCAATGATGCTCACATAAAAGATAAGAATCGAAACATAAACAGAACATCATGAAGAATATAACTATCAGATTTAAGCCTAACCCACTTCCTATGCATAGGGATTTTGTGAGCAAACAACTTGTGGGAACAAGAATCAACTTGCATATGAAGGTAAAACAAGGATAACTTCAAGATTTTCAACACATAGAGAGGAAACTTGATATTATTGCAACTCCTACAAGCATATATTCCTCCCTCATAATAATTTTCAGTAGCATCATGAATGAATTCAACAATATAACTATCACATAAAGCATTCTTTTCATGATCTGCAAGCATAGAAAATTTACTATTCTCCACATAAGCAAAATTCTTCTCATTCGGAATAGCGGGAGTATCATAAGAAACTCGAATACTATAAATGGTTTCCACATTAAAAGAGTAATGTTCAAAAAAGGGTAATCATAATCATGACAAGTTTTGTAAATATAATCATCACTACTTTTTATAGCATAAGTGTCATCACAATAATCTTCATAAGTAGCAACTTTGTTCTCATCATAATCAATTGAAACCTCTTCCAAAATAGTGGAATCATTAATAAATAAAGTCATGACCTCTCCAAATCCACTTTCATAATTGTCACAATAAGATTCAACACCCTCCAAAATAGTGCGATCATTACTTCCTCAAGTTGACACTCTTCCAAACCCAGTTTCATCAATATAACCATCATAAATAGGAGGCATGCTATCATCATAATAAATTTGTATATCAAAACTTGGGAGGTTAAATATATCATATTAATGAAACATAGCATCCCCAAGCTTGGGAAAAACATTAATTGCAGCAAATAAATTCTCAAACATGTCATTCTCATCAAACATAGCATCCCAAAGCTTGGGCCTTCTCATATCATAAGCATAATCACTCTCATCATTAATACTATGGATAGCACCAATAGTATAGCAATTATCATCATCACAATGAGTAATAGGAGCAACATCATTTGGGAGGGATACCTTTTTACCTTTGCTTCTACATCTTTTCTTTTTCTTCTTCGCATCATGTGTGGGTTTAACCCTCTTTTTGGAGCTCCTTATTAATGAGATTGGTTGGATAGAAGGCTCCTCCTTGTTACCTGATTCATCATAAGAAAAAATAGGAGGATATTGGGAAATCTCTTCCCTTTCATTAGTATTCTCTTCATCTTCTAATTGTTTTCTTGACTTTATGTAACTGCCAATATAAGGATTTTCATCTAGATCAAAATCAAGAACTTTATCAAGGGAAAATTCTGGAATATCCTTAGTTATACGTTTCATTTCTTCATAACCCAGAAGCAAACTAAGTTCATTATGATGCGCAAGGGAAATCAAGTCATCACAATTTTTGGACACGATTCGATCATGAAACAATTTGCATTGGATATTTAAATGACCACGTTCATTGCAAAGTTCACAAGGATGGCTAAGAAAATTTAAATTTTCAGCACAAACATCTAGCCTGTCTTGCAACCATTTAGTTTCTAAATACTTATGCCTCTTGCAAAATCTATCTTCCCTATTTGGTGTGTACTTGCAAACCTTATGCACTCCACCAAAATTGACATGCTTATAAGAGACATTTTCATCATGACTAGTGCAATCATCATTAGTACTATGGATATTCAAAGAGTTCGTACTAACAACATTGCAATCATGCTCATCATTCAAAGATTTAGTGCCCAACATTTTAATGCATTCTTCTTCTAGCATTTTGGCACAATTATTGTAATCCTTATTTTCGTGAAAGATATTAAAAAGATGAAGCATATGAGGTACCCTCAATTCCACTTTTTTTGTAATTTTCTTTTATAGACTAAACTAGTGATAATACAAGAAACTAAAAGATTCGATTGCAAGATCTAAAGATATACCTTCAGGCACTCACCTCCCCGGCAACGGCGCTAGAAAAGAGCTTGATGTCTACTACACAACCTTCTTCTTGTAGACGTTGTTGGGCCTCCAAGTGCAGAGGTTTGTAGGACAGTAGCAAATTTCCCCTAAGGATGAAGATGGTCTCTCTCAAACAACCCTACAACCAAATAACAAAAAGTCTCTTGTGTCCGCAACACACCCAATACAATGGTAAATTGTATAGGTGCACTAGTTCGGTGAAGAGATGGTGATACAAGTGCAATATGGCTGGTAGATATAGGTTTTTTAATCTGAAAATATAAAAACAGCAAGGTAACTAATGATAAAAGTGAGCGAAAACAGTATTGCAATGCTAGGAAACAAGGCCTAGGGTTCATACTTTCAGTAGTGCAAGTTCTCTCAACAATAATAACATAATTGGATCATATAACTATCCCTCAACATGCAACAAAGAGTCACTCCAAAGTTATGAATAGCGGAGAACAAACGAAGAGATTATCGTAGGGTACGAAACCACCTCAAAGTTATCCTTTCTGATCGATCTATTCAAGAGTCCATAGTAAAATAACATGAAGCTATTCTTTCTGTTTGATCTATCCTAGAGTTCGTGATACAATAACACCTTAAGACACAAATCAACCAAAACCCTAATGTCACCTAGATACTGCAATGTCACCTCAAGTATCCATGGGTATGATTATACGATATGCATCACACAATCTTAGATTCATCTATTCAACCAACACAAAGAAGTTCAAAGAGTTCCCCAAAGTTTCTACCGGAGAGGCAAGACGAAAACGTGTGCCAACCCCTATGCATAAGTTCACAAGGTCACGGAACTCGCAAGTTGATAACCAAAACATACGTCAAGTGGACCACGTGAATATCCCATTGTCACCACAGATAAGCACATGCAAGACATACATCAAGTGTTCTCAAATCCTTATAGACTCAATCCGATAAGATAACTTCAAAGGGAAAACTCAATCCATTACAAGGGAGTAGAGGGGGAGAAACATCATAAGATCCAACTATAATAGCAAAGCTCGCGATACATCAAGATCGTGCCAAATCAAGAACACGAGAGAGAGAGAGAGATCAAACACATAGCTACTGGTAGAAACCCTCATCCCCGAGCGTGTAGTACTCCCTCCTCGTCATGGAGAGCACTGGGATGATGAAGATGGCCACCAGAGAGGGATTCCCCCCTTCGGCAGGGTGCCGGAACGGGTCTATATTGGTTTTCGGTGGCTACAGAGGCTTGCGGCAACGAAACTCCTGATCTAGGTTATTTTCTGGAGGTTTCAGTATTTATAGGAATTTTTGGCGTCGGGAACAAGTCAGGGGGGGTCCCCGAGTCGTCCACGAGATAGGGCGGCGCGCGGGGGGGGGGGTGGGTAGGGTGCGCCCCCCACCCTCGTGGACAGCCCGGGACTCTTCTGGCCCAACTCTTTTACTCCGGGGGATTATTTTGGTTCGTATAAAATCGTCAAAAATTGGCATGTCCATTGGACTCCGTTTGGTATTCCTTTTCTGTAAAACTAAAAAACAAGGAAAAAATAGAAACTGGCACTGGGCTCTAGGTTAATAGGTTAGTCTGAAAAATCATATAAAATAGCATATAAATGCATATAAAATATCCTAGATGGAAAATATAATAGCATGGAACAATTAAAAATTGTAGATACATTGGAGACCAATCACGCTCCTGAGGAGCGGACATTTCTTTGCGAGCCCTCACCTCGTGAGGTTAGGATATCGCTAGCCATGATGACCAAGGCCAGGCGGGCGCCAGCGGGCACATTACAGCATGTTTCCTTTGGTTCTAAAGAGACAAGCGCAAGCGCGGAGTCCCGAGGAATCAACCCAAGGTTTCAATTTCTGAGCAACAAGACCAAGACCACCAGGACGGCTGGATGGAGGTCATCGCCGAGCCCACCATGGCATCATGACTAGAAGCTTTGTAGGCGAAGACCACCTTTCGTCGGGATAAGATGTACTAGTTCTCTCCCTTCGAAATTGGCCATTGTGGGATCCCTTCCCGCCTTCATTTCGGGGGAAGAGGACTAAGGCCACTATAAGTATAGCCTAGCCACCACCTTAGACAGGGGTTGGAGGGAAGAGTCATTCAGACCATCCTCACTAGCTTACACAAACACAAGAACACACCTCCTGAGGTTGTTCTCCCACTGTACTAGTTCATCCTCAGCCCACCTCGAGGCCAATCCACCACAAAGCAGGAGTAGGGTTTTACACTGCAAAGTGGCCCGAACCTGGGTAAACGGCTTTGTCCCATTTCCTTTTAGTTAATCGGGCTAGGCTAAGTGATCGACAAGTCGGTAGACTGGGGAGCTTGAGTTCTTCGCATGCACCCTAGAGTTTGAATCTACCAAGGTTTTGCGGATCCCTGAATCCGAAAATTGCCCATTCCTTCTCTCTCATCACTGGTATGCGTTAGTGCTATACAAACGGTTTTTAACCCCTTTTCGCGATGATATTTGGAACCGTCGCCTAGTGAGTGACGGCGATAGGGGGGTCCTTCCCACACGACCCAGAAACAATCAGGGATATACCCTCCTGGCACACACGCTCGGCAAATGAGTTTGTGTGCGACTAGCGAGCGCTAAAATATGGAAATACGTACAGTAGAGCTAAAAAATAGAATTGTACAGACGAAATTGTTTCCGGTCGCAAGTACATCCCACACAGTCAGTCCCCGCTAAGCGTTTTCGTTCGTATGTACATCCCAACAGTCGCTCCAAGGAAAATGTTTCCGTTCACAGGTACATCACACACAATTTTCCCCATTAAATCGTTTGTGATAGCGTTGCCATTGCACACGATATTAACAATTTTATCGTTTGCGTTATTGAATGCATCACACACGGTGCATAGAAGAAACTGTGTGGCAAAGGTTGTCCATCACACACAATTTTTATATGGTAAACATTTGCCCAAGGTGGCCTAACGCAAACAGTTTTCAAGAGGATGTCATGTGTGCAGTGGAGATTGATCGCACACGTAGTGGATCCAAGAAACGTTTCTGATCTCCACGTCTACCGCATACGTTTCGCTTTCGCAAACCGTGTGTGGTGTAATCCCTAATTTAAAAATCACATGTTTTGAATTTGAAAGTAGGCAATCACTTATTTCATATCCAACCATGTTTATTACAAATATAGGTTCAACCACCAATGCACGGGTACAGATACTGAAGATCTAGAAAAGCACCAAGTAAATAATGATGAACCACAATTGTACTAAAGACTGTAAAGAGAGAGAGGCGAAAGACATTCTGGTTTCTGGAGAAGGTGAAGCGGAATGCTCATATTGTGCCCTGCTGCTTGCGTAATGTGTGCACGACTCTAGGCTAACCCCTTGTGATGGCTGCCCGTCCATCCTTCACTGTCTTCATTACGACTTCTCGATGCTCATTGTAGTCTGGATGAAATACTTTAACCTTCATTCCATGTCCACCAATCATGTACTTTGCGAGGTAATCTTGAGTGAACTGCTTCGGGAACCACTGCGGACGAAAAAAATTCAGACATTGTTGTCTAACAACTCATTACGGGCAGTAAAAAGAGAAGGCTGCAGAGTTTGTAGTTACCATCCTACATGTCACTGTTGTGTTGGATAGAGAATAAACAAATAATTTTCTTGCTACCATTCATATCTTTTTGCTAATAATCCTTATCAGTTTCCTCACTTGATGCTTGTTCATGAATATCTCATTGCCCCATATGGAAAAAGGGTCGATGCGTGGATCCTTGCCAAGGGCATATGTACCTACAAGCAACAAGTCAATATTAGAAGCTAACAAGTGTCCAGGCCTGGATCTATATGCACTACATTATGGAAAGACAGGGAGAGTACAAGCCGAGGGATGAAGCTAACCTCGGCGGAAAATGGTGGCCACTCCCATTGTTGTCCTGCATAAGTAGCGGAAAGGCATGATAAGTACAACAACCTTAACATCAAACAAATATAGCAAAGGTAAACAACATCATCTCCAAATGATAGCTTGAATGTGTTGGTTTCAGCATGCTGTCAAAGCAGATATAAAATGGATGGCAATGTTACCGACAGCAGGCTTAACAGCCATCAAATATTGCAATTCAAACTGGTATTGTTGAAAATGAATAGAACGTAGGTACTGCTTAAACATCACATTGGATAACTTTGTAAAACTGAAATAAAGGGCATGTGTTAACTACACTAGGAATAACTGGAACCAAATATAGTCGTTTAAACTGGTATTGATGTAGTCGAGCGGCATAGTTCTGACTTGCACATAATGAACAACACATTGTGAATGACTGAAATAAACAAGGCATAAATGACCGGTATAAAAACCAAATATAGCCATTGAAAACTAGACAGAGTCTCACTGCAACCAACCTAATAAGCAAATATAGATAAACGTGGCATATGCTTGAAAACTGGACAAATGCTCATTACAACCAACCTAACAAACAGATACATATAAAGAAGGCATCTGCTTGATAATTGGACAAATGCTAAAAAAGCAACCTAACAACCAAATACAGATAAACAAGGAATCTGCTTGATAGATGGACAAATGGTCATTGCAACCAAACTAAGAACCAAATACATATAAACAAGGCATCTGCTCGATAACTGGAAAAATGCTCACTCCAACCAACCTAACAACCAAATACAGATAAACAAGGCATCTACTCACTATAAACAACCAAATATAGCCATTCGTGAAACTCAAGTGGACAATTCATACTTAAACATCACATAGCCCTATTGAACAATACATTTTTGCATAACTAAAATAATTAAACACGGCACAGTTAAAGTACCACACAGCAAATGCTACAACAACAAAGGGTATGGGTTGGCAAGCTAGAAAAGGTAATATTTGCTGATAGAATGTTGCCTCACATTTCATGGACGGGATCCTTCGAGTTGGAAGAGCACAGACCCATGGTGCGCTCTCAGATGTCACAGATGGGCTGTTTCACCTTCGAAGAACCTTCATGGGTGCCCTCCTTGTGGTCGTGGTCGGTGAGATCTGACTTGGCAATTGAGGATCCCAAGCCGCCACCGTAAAACGTGTCCTTTAGAAATGACAAACTGGGTTCGATGGCGTATAAAGCTCGCAAATCCTTGACCGCTTTGCGTAGGAGATCAGTGGCAGGGCCGTCGAAGAGATCGACAATGGTTGAACCAGGGGGGTTGGGGATGGACCACTTAACCTGTGACATGGCCCGCATGAAGACGTCGCTATGGACAAGATTGATGTCATAGCCAGCTTTCCCAAGATACAGTAATACGCTAGCCCGCTGACATGAAGCCTTCCTCATGGCGACGTAGTCAACGTCTTCGCCGGCTTCCCTGACAATGTGTTGCTCCGGGATCGACACGTCAGGGCGAACGGCGGCTACCTCACCAACGTCCGCCGGAGAGGCCATGATAAACCTCTTCTTGGCTAAACGCTCGTCGGGCTCCCTAGGATACGTGGTCGAGGTTAGGGTGCGACATTCTGGAGCAAGGAATGTGGATTAGGCGGGGAGGGACACCGCATGCCTCATCTAAAAACTCGGTGGAGTGGGGCGATGATATGGGAATCGCTGGGCAACCTGAACTTTAGTATCTAAGCTAGGAGGAACAGCCAGACCAGCAGGGGTTGGCTGCAGCGCCGGCAGCACCGGCGGCTGCCGCGAGCTAGGGTTCGAGGGGGGAGGGGGCTGGTGGGAACTATGGAGGGGAGGTGTTTGAGGATACACCGCGACTACTAAAAATTATAGTAATGGTGGGTGGAGATGGTGGTGGATGAGGGAGGGCGACGGTTCAAATGCCTCGGCTACTGTAATATTACTATAAGGTCGGTGCTGGAGGAGTGTGGGCGATGGTTGAAGTATGGCGGCTACTAAAATTTGGGTAAACGAATTGATGCGGGGCGGGAGTGACCAAGATCGCGCACGGTCCAATAACAATATGCGTGCGTGATAATAAGAAAAAGTGGCACGGAACCGCCGATTTTTGCAATGCTCAAGGCTGGTAGTTTGTTTTTATATTTCTAGCTAGCTGGTCTATGGCACACGGTCCATCCTAATTTCTAAATAAACTTACCCGCCTTTAGCTTGCACAGGTGGTGGTTTTACAACGCACTTGCATCGCACAAAGTTAAGCCAGTACCTCCACCCTTTGCTCGCGCTTGCGCGGTCGTGGTCATTTTACATCGCACTTGCATCGCACATGATTGAGCCAGTACCTCCACCTTAATTTGCTCGTGATTGCGCAGGTGTGGTGATTCACGATGCACTTGTATTGCACATGGTTAAGACATTATACCCGTGTCCGTTGAGCGTCATCAGAGTCTTTGCAGCAAAAAATAACGTTAGAGAGGGTCAGAAGATAGCCACACCAACATGTGGCCCAAATATATATGAGTGAAAAGGGTGGTCTGTGATGTTCAAAATTCCAATGCACAACTTTGACTGCGAGGGCCCACGGTTGGGCACGTCGTCGAAGATCGATGAGAGGGGCCAGAAGTCAAGAACCGCGTGGAAGTGGCCAAATATATGTCGGAATAATGGGGATGTTTAAAACTTTAAATACACAATGCGTACCTTTCGTGGCACCTGCCTCGCAAACCCGAAAGCACCCTTATATATATAGGATGGGTCTATTCTAACAACACCTCTTAAGACCTTATTCTAACAACACCGGCCTTATTCTGCACATCCGCCACCAGAGCGCCGCCATCCCTCCCCTCCCCGCCTTCTTCCGCGGCAGCGGCCTGGGAGCGCCGCCACCCCTCCCCTCCCAGCCTTCTTCCGCGGCAGCGGCCCGGGAGCACCGCCGCACCTCCCCTCCCCGCCTTCTTCCGCGGCAGCGGCCTGGGAGCGATGCCACCCCACCCCTCCCCGCTTTCTCTCGCGGCGGCGGCCTGGGAGCGGCACCGTCCCTCCCCTCCCAGCCTTCTTCCGCGGTGGCGGCCGACAGCGACGCCGCCCCTCCGATCCCGGCCTTCTTCCGCGGTAGCGGCCAAGCAGCGATGCCGCCTGTCGCCTCTCGGCCTTCTTCCACGGCAGCACCCGAGCAACACCTCCCTCACTAGTATATCGGCCTTCTTCCACTGCAGCAGCTCAGTAGCACCGCCGCCGAACTCCTCCGGGCATTCATTAGCTGTACTTCATCAGATGTGGATTGGTGTTGCCTCGACATCAAACCAATTCGAGCAAGGAGGACTGTGCGCAAGGTTCCTTCATCAACGACAGCTTCTTGGAATAAGTCTGCAACGACCTTCAGAGCAAATCCTCCATCACCACTCACCTGGAGCAACGTCCAGACCGCTCATGAACTTCTGAAGGGCAAGTGGACTGCACGGGTGAATGCAAAAGTTTTGCAAACGGACGAGAGGGGAACTTCTTCATGCAAACGCAAGAAAGCATTGTAACACGAGGTAAGCAGTACACTCCCTCAACTATCTCAGTTTACTTATTCCATACAAAGCAGTACAAGCAGTACAGTACGCCTCCAAAAACGATGCAGTGTGGTTGCTTCAGTTCGTCGTGGCGAAAAATGCAGTGCACTCGCTCGGTTATGCAGTACGTTTGTATAGGTTCATTACAGATAACGATGTAGTGTAGTTGCTTCAGTTCACCTTGCGGGGTGATGCAGTCAGCGTGTAATACTTTGCAGTACCATTTCAAACACATTACAGTTCGCATGATTCAGTTCATTTAACCTGACAATGCAGCTCGGTCATTTTGTGCAGGAAATGACGTTCAGCAGATACAAAATGCCACACATAATTGACAACACTAAGAACAACAACTTTTAGAAGAGTAAAGCTTCTTTTGAAAGAGATACTGGCTGGGTTACCCCTGAGATTCCTCGAGGATTCTTCATGACAACAAACAGGGTGCAGTACTCTCCGGGAGAGGATTTTTTCCAGGAAGAAGAGGTAGTCGAAGATGACGATGATGTAACATTCGTGTGGGAGGGCACTCACCAACAAGATGATGAAGAGAAAAAATGATGACGATGAAATGAGCCAATAACAGTTCTCAACCCAGACTATAAGCACGAGTTCACTACATTTGGACATCATGTCCGAACAGACAATGATGATGTAGCAGATGATGATTATGGCTATGATGATGTGACGCCTGTAACATCCCAAAATTCTAAATTTTGGAATGTTATAATAAATAGATAGATTTGATTGATTGTTTGATTGATTGACTGAAAGTGAGTGAATTCGAAACTTTTGAAAGTTAAATGAGAGGGAATAAAAGGACTTTCCCAAACTTTCATATTTGCTTTCCGATCTCCGCGAATTCAAATTCTTTTCAACCCAAAATCCTAGAGAGAAGATGACATGACTTCTTCCATTTAAATTAAATGAAAAGGGTTGTTGAAAATATTTGAATTTCATTTGAAAATATTTTCAATTCTGAAACTTTATGCAACTCAATGATTTTCACGAGAGAAGATAAAATGACTTCTTCAAATTATATGAAATATGAGTTGGGAGTTTCAAAGAATTAAATTCAAAGTTCTTTTGAATTTATTTTCAATTTGGATTTATTTGAGTTTTATTCAAATTATTTTTCTCCAAAATAAAAATACATGGAAAATAGGGTAACATGATTCCCTACATTAGAAAATTGGAGAAAAATTTATTTGAAATCATTTTGGTATTTTTAAAATGATTTTTGTTGGATTTTAATAGACCAGTAGCACTCTTTGAATTATCTAAATTTGTGTGGATTTTATTTGGCATTATAAAAATGTTCAACTTGTAGAAAATCTTTTTCTGAAAATTTTGATATATTATATGCCTATATAGTATTTTTTTATGGTTTTATTTTTCTTATGTTGTCTGGAAAATGTTTTTTTAAAAAAACCGAAGAACAGTGCCAGGCCGAAGCCCAGCACCGCTCCTCACCGCACCGGCCCACTAGCCTTTCGGCCCAGCAGCGGCCCAGCCCCTCGCGCCGTCTCTCTCCCCGAGCAGGAGACCGGACGGCGTACGCCGCCACCGCCGTCGTGGCCGAGGAGGACTCCTCCTCCTGCCCCTTCCCCAAGTCGGTGCCGTGCCTCCCCTCCGCCCTTAAATACCGGAGCCCCGGGCCCCGTTTCCCTTCTCTTCCCCGCCGCCGCAGCTCCGCAGAGCCGCCGCCGGGTCTCGTCACCGCCGCGCAGCTCCGTAGCTCCACAGCTCCGCCTCCCCGCCCCACGCCCCGCCGCCGCCGCCGCCGGATCTTGCCCCGCGCCGCTCGCCGCCTCCCGCAGCCGTGCGCCACACGCCAGAGCCGCCACCGCCGCCCGCGTCTCGCCTCGTCGCCGGAGCCAGCCGCTGCTCGTCGCCAACCTCCGCGATGGTTTTCAACGAAAAAAAACGTCCTGAACCGATAAATAAACCGCCGTCCCGAATCGGTAAATAAACCGACTGGTTTCCCCGGTTTTCTTACGTTATTTTCTCTTCGAACCCTAGATCTGGTTTGTTTTAGGTTTTATTATATAGCGAACATTCACTGGTTAGGCCTCCGTAGTGAACGGTTTTCATCACATATGCTTCTGTAGCGAACGTTCGTTCGATAGGATTTTTCTTTTTCTTTTTAATTTCGGCCCCGGGACCTATCTATGATGAAATTATTTACAGATAAGTCCCTGATTTTCAAACGATCACTACTTTTTGCTCGTTAGTCCAAATCCAACGAAACCAACGCCCACTTCTTTGTTACGATCTCCTCTATCCATTAATCCAACTCAAACATGTTTTTGAAAAGTTTTAAATTTGAATTAGATCAGATTTGTATTCAAACTTCATTTAATCATAACTTGAGTTTCGTAGCTCCGTTTGAGTTGATTCTTTTTGCAAATCGAAGCTCTTGACCTAAACATTATCATAAGGCCAAATTCACATAATTTTGGTACTGTTAGAAATTGTTTTATGTTGCAAGAGTTATTTGCTTGGTTTTGATGTTTCCGAATCGTCTTCTTCGTTCTTTTTGATCTTTTGAGTGATTGCTTATGTGTGGTTACTATTGCTTGCTTACGATAGATTGACCAGAGTGTGACGAGTAGATCTATCAAGAGTTTTGAGTGCGAATCATCTTCATCAACATTGCAGGCAAGTTCACATTTTGATCATATCCCCTTCCATACCCAGTTTTTTTTGCATTAGATCAATCTTCACACATTGCATGATTAGGATCTAATTAAACTGTGGGATGGGAAGTAGATGAGGTAGTACCTATTACCTGTTTATTATCAAACCTTTGGGAGTTACTTCTACGTTTGCTTATTATGCCATGCTATGCTAGTAGACGTGGATTGGGTTTTGAGAGTATCCATGACAGATGTGCGATTGTTAATTAATGGTTTACTTAAGGTGGCAACTTAAACACACATCTGGGTGGATTGAGGCACCTGGTTATTCTAGGATTGCCTGTCTAGGCACCTGGGTAATCCAGGACTTGCCTGTTTTCTTTTGGACCGCCACCCAGGCTCAAAGGGATCATGAGATTATTCATACTAGAAACTTCCGTGTGCAGCCACAAGCCATTATGGGCTCTGGCATAGTTGATTAAGTCGTGCGAACTCTTACAGGGTAGACTAGCAGATGTAGGGGAAAGTAGGTGCACCGGTCTATCCATCGTAAGGTGCTAGCGCTTCTGAAAGACTGTGTCTCGGTCATCCGTTTCTCAAACACCATGTAGTGCGAGAAATCTAACGGAGGCGATCGAGTCTTGTGGGGAAAAGTGCGCAAACCTCTGCAGAGTGTATAAACTAATCATGATTAGCCGTGTCCCCGGTTATGGACATCTTGAGTATCTAGTTCTTGGATTATCCTGTTGATCTCATCATGTTACTTTAAATGAATATTGTTGGGTTTAATGATGTTACTTAATTAGGATTGAGAATGCTGTCAACCATTCTCAATGTTCAACAGCCACCATGATAGTTAAATAAAATTTACTCCTTTGCAGTAGGGAAAAATTGGCTTTTCGCAAAAACCTTATAACCATAGAGCTTTTCCACCAGCCAAATATGCATGTAGTGATAGCCTTTATTCTCATTCTCTATGGTGTGAATTTGCCAGTACATTCAATGTACTGACCCTCTATGGCTGCAACGTCTCATGTTGCAGGATTATCTTACGACGAGTAAGTGATACGTTAGGTTATGATTTCTACACTCAACTTTGCCATTGGTGTTGATGGGAATCCACAACCTTGTTACTTCCGCTATTTTGGATTTGAGGTAATAGTATTTACGTTACTTTTACATGTGATTTACCTCTGTTATAAATCCTCGAGTACTGTGTGTGTCAGCATACCGATCCAGGGATGACACTTAAGCACAGAGACTTGATCCATTCGGGTCGGGTCGCTACAACGCCACTCCAAAATTTTCAAACCAATCCACTGAGACATCGTCACAACACTGGATTACCACCACATCCACCTGCTGCACCCCAAAATAGAGCTCAACGTCCACCTGCTGCACCCCAAAATAGAGCTCGGCGTCCACCTGCTGCACCGAAAAACAGAGCTCCAGGTAGACCTGTTGCATCAAATTCGACACCACGACCACCGACGGTGCCTCTGTCAGAAGTCAACGGCAGGTACAAGTCCTCCACACTATTGCCGCCGCGAGATCCTCAACTACACAAATCTGCTATAACTCCGCCATGTCCAATACAACCCGGTGAGCTGCAAACACCATCGGGTGTGCGACTCTACGCACATGTAAGTTTATGTCCTGAAAAAATAATAATATTTGTAGTCCATTCAGATAACATTGCAGTGCACATTGATATTTCTTGTGAGGTTTGACCTAACATCTAATACAGTCGATTCTTCTGAAAACTTAGGAACATTGCAATGCTTTATTAACCTCGTATGCACTCCTCATATTTAAAAACATAACGAAACAAATTATATCATAGAGCATTGCACTTAAATGCAGGATAAAAACATGCCACTGGTATGAAGTTCACCACATACAAAAAGGCATGGGACTTTTACAACAATTATGCAAGATATGCAGGGTTTGGCATACGCAAGAGGTCAAAACACATGACAAATGCCTACATTGTCTGCTCAAGAGAAGGGATGCACAAGCAGACTGTGTCAGATTATCACCGGAAATGTCAGAAGACATAAAAAGGGATTGGCTGCAGGGAAAAGATTAGAGTCAAAAAAAGGAAGGATGGCAAATTTGTGATAGAAATGGTTGAACTCAACCACAATCACAAGATGCTGGAAAGCCCTGGGATGCTTTTCCACAAGTGATCGCAATAAAAAGACGATCCTTTGATAGACCAGTTAGTGAAAGACATGCGATTGGACAACCACACACATGCTCAAATGATGTCAATGCTGTCGCGTATGTCTAGTAGTCTGTAGTACACGGGACATACTAGCCGTGACTGGGTAAACAAGTAAGCACGTCACAGAGCATATCACTTGAGCATTCTGTCGGTAATTATTCCCTATTTGATGAGATGAGTTTGCATTGTGTTTGAAAATGCAGGAAACAGAAGTTTGCCAGAGAAGAGTCCGAAGATGATGTCAAGAAACTTATGGATTTCTTAGAGAAGATGCAGAAGATAAATCCAGAGTTCTTTTATGATTATGACGTTGATGCAGATAACCGTGTAGGAAACGTCTTTTGGGCCAATGCAAGTTGCAAAGGATCATATGAAGATTTTGGAGACTGCGTTACATTTGACACGGCGTATAAAACTAACAAATTCCACATGCCGCTAGGAGTCTTCGTGGGAGTGAACAATCATCTACAAAGCACCATATTTGATGTTGCCCTCGTGCAAGTTGAAACAATATCATCCTTCGAGTGGGTTTTCAAAACATTTCTGAGGTGTATGAACAACAAGCTGCCAATCTGCATGCTCACAGGTACAAAAAAATAACACCTAAATACTTACGTTTGTTTGGTGCACTTATATTTCTTCCATCTATCTTACACACACAAACAACTTAATAACAAAACACTATTTGTGCCTTCTCAGACCAGTGTTCTTCAATGAAGGCAACATTAAAAACTATCCTCCCACATACTCTGCATAAGTTGTGTCGGTGGCATATCATGAAGAAGTACAAAGACCACCTCGCCTTGCTGTATAAGGCGCACAAGAAACTCAAGGATGACCTCAATGCGGTGCTGAACCACCCACTAATGCCGTCAGAATTTGAACAAGCATGGAAGGACCTCATTCAGAGATACAACTTGCAAGACGACGAAGTGATGAATTCGCTGTGGGATGGCATGCACGAGTGGATCTCGGCTTACTACAAGGAAATTTTATGTACTCGGATGACTTCCACACAGAGAAGCGAGAGCATGAACCGCATACTGAAGAAATTTTTTGTCAAAGAGAAGCATGATCTCCATGTGTTTGCTCAGCAGGTGGACAAGTGCATTCAGACCAGGAAGGCCGTCGAGCACGCAGAGACAGTAGCAAATGAGGTAAACAAAATGTCAATCAAAAACTGCTAAAAATAACTACAAAAACAAACAAGTTTTTCATTTCTCTGGTTCGTAACAGAGCATTTCTGATCATGCATTCAGAGGTGAAGACAACAACCCAGTTTTGGTTCGAAGTTCAGCTATCAAAAGTGTATACAAGGGCAGTGTTTGCATATTTCAAAGAAACACTCTATGGTAGCAGAACGGTCCCCTGAGAACCCGACAAATTATCTCGTACACCACTACAGTAGATCAGATGCATTTGACTGGGCAAGGCATAATTTCCAAGTGGTCGCCGATGAAAAGAAAGAGATCTACGAATGTGAGTGCAAACTCCACACAAGTGAGACTCCTAGCAAAAAAAAAATCTAGTTTCTGATAGTCATGCATGAAAGCTCACTTACTGAACTTTAAAAGTCCACATGCATGAGAAATTCACAAAACCAAATGAAGTTCACTTCTTTAAAAATGAACAAATAGCGAACAAAATATGTGTTTATTAATTTCATGCAGTTCAGTTACAAAACAAAGGAAATCATGTGTTTGTCTGCCGGGCTCTTTTGCGTCCATGTGTTATGCATGCTTTCTCATTTGAGAGTACTCAAGATTCCTGAGGTGTACATCATCAAAAGATACACCCGTAACGCAAGATCAAATGCAACGTTTGACAGAAGAGACTACGAACAAACAGCACCACATGGAACCTTGCTTTTTTGTCATAGAAAATTGCTGACAGAAACAGCAATGGACCTTGCAAACAGAGCGACAAGGTCCGACGCTGGGTGCCATAGAGCGTTGTCTGGTATGAGGGCACTGATCGAGGAAGTTGATGTGCTCAACAAAGAAGAAGCAGCAAAACTAAAGCAAGCAGAGAAATCCCAGCATGAAAATAATGCCGAGCAAGTACAAAATACTGAACACAACGGAACTGGTGCTATCAAAAAAGAAACAATTCTTCCAGCTCCTGTTTCGAACACAACAGGAAGGAAGAAAGGGGGCGACGCAACCCAGAAAAAGGTTGCATGCAAGGAGAAAAATGATGACAAAACAGTAAGCCACAGCCTGAGCTGGACAGTGATGGTCACCCACTGGGAATAAGAAGGTGCAAGACATGTAATGAAATCAGCAGCCACAATTCTAGGACATGCACAAAAAGACATGAACAAGAAAAACGAGGACATGGCGATGCACAACCAAATAGAAATTACACTCATAACACTAAGAAATGGACGAAACCAAGATGTTGTAGCATCTACAAAAATAGGAAGAGACACAATTCAAGAACCCGCCCCAAAAGAACAAGATCAGAAAATGAGGAAGACGAAGAAGATGAAATCGAAGAAGAAGATGGTGATACAACTGAACAAGAAATGACTTATGAAGAAGCAGATGAAGAAGAGGAGGAACAAGAAGAGAGTGAAAAGGACGAAGAACATGAAGAAACCGAAGAACCACTGGCTTATGAAGAAATAGATGAGGAACATGAGGAAGAGGAAGAAGAGAGTGAAGAGAGTGAAGAAGATGAAGAGCATGAAGAAACAATGCCAACAAGACCACCACAAGGGAATGCTGATGTACATAAACAACCGAGAACGACACCACTTTCAAAAAACAAGGTAGGAGCACGAAAGGATGCAGTTCACAACACCGGAAAACGAAAGCCACCATCAACCAACACGCGGGGAGCAAAGAAGGATGCAGTTCACAACACTGAAAACAAAAGCCGCAATCAGCCAGCACGAGGGGAGCAAAGAAGGGTGCAGTTCATAGCACTGGAAAACGAAAGCAGCCATCAACTAGCACGCGGGGAGCAAAGAAGGATGCAGTTCATAGCACTGAAAAACAAAAGCAGCCATCAACCAGCACGCGAGGGGCTACAAACACAACAGTGCAGAGACATGAACCAACAACACCGCCACAGAAAACAAAAGAAAGTGCGACATTAGACACGCTCCAGTCACCGCGGGGAAGCAGCAGGTTAACGACCAAATAGATGAACTTCAATAAATTAATCATATGCAAAGCAGTTTGCTTATCTGTATGACTTATGTATCGGTTTAAATTTTGTGTAAACACAAATTTCCCGCTGACTATGAGTTATTCAACTAAACCATGTAAAGAGAAATGGTGTATAGAGTATACCATATATATAGCAGTCTAGAGTAAAACATTGACACATTTTGATCCAAAAACCATGTCAAAATGCAGTTAGCTCACTGGCAGCACAAAGTTCAGAATAATAATTGAAGCAGTTCAGATCACAAAAGTGCTTATTAGAAAACACATCGAAAAGATGAAGCGTTCGACACGCAAAAGTACTTATTACAAATCAACCTCATAACCTTAACCAATCATGTCAACGTGATTCTAACCGTATGATCCTCGAGTTCAAAGAAGTTGAGGACAACAACTAGCTCAGACTTCAAGCCACTATCAATGACAAATTCCTTCCACCCTTTCTGCAGACATAGCCGCCCATCAACGCCTACACGGTACTTGGCTATTACCAAGAACAACTTGGAGAATTCCCTTCTTCTTGAGCCGGAGATACCTAACAGCTCGTTGGGGAATTTTCTGCAAAAAAAATTAAAACTGTTTGGCAACGATACTAGCAGTACAATTCTCATACTTTGCACGGACCAGTAAAAACCTACACACAGTACAGACACGAGCTAGATGAAGTGTACAACCGTCCAAAAAGCAGTACAGGTTAAACGCAATCTAATGTGCAGTACGGAATTTGCAAACAAGCAGTACGCTTATAACTATTATGAAGTTCTTGAGACTATCTTCATGTAGTACACACCATACAAGCAGGGAAAATTGTAGAAACTATTACTGCTCATCTAGTATCTAAGGAGCTAACATATTATAACCATGCAAAAATAAAACACGAGCTCCATGCACACAAGCAAAAAAATAAAAACAAGATATAAGTACAAAGTGCAGTACACTTTAGTAAAACAAAATAAGTGCGTTCCTAAAAAACTAGAAGTTCACACTAGTATGGAATTATATAAAAAAATAGAAAACACAAAGAAAAAATCAGATCAATCGAAAAATACTATCTTGTAGTGAGTCTCCACATCTGTTGGCGTAAGCTGATGGACAAAAGGACTTGTGCGGCCAAGGCCACGGCGAAGCAGCGTGGAATAGAACGCAGAAACATTGATGTGGCCCATATCCAATCCTTCCGTGAATATTGTGCCATATGCAAGCTGCTCCGCTGGCCCAGCTCGGCACAATACCTTCCCCCCACGACGAGCACGACAGGCCTGCGAGCAAGCTGAGCAATCGCAGTGCGTCGGCACACCACAACCATGGCCGCAGCAGGAGAGGTTCGCACAGGGGCCTGGAGCCATCGCAACAAAGACCTAGAAAAGGGAAAAAATAAAGAGAGGCTGGAGAAAGGAGAGAAGTTGTGGCTAGAGGAGAAATGAACTATAAAGGAAGGGTAGAAGTTCGCCTACATTTATAGAAGAGGAATGCAAAAAGGTCAAAACTGAAAATTAAAGGGGAGTTAATGAAAATTATGTTACCAAGAATGAAGGACAATCAATAAAGGCTTATGTTACCAAAGAAAAAGGAACCAAAAAAGAAGGTGTACTTTGATTGCAGCAATTCCCACGAACTAACCGCAGATGATTAAATAATAATTCTCGAAAAAAATATAATCCACAGACCATTTTATGTGTGCAGTTCTCCAAAGTCTTACCAGGAATTACACTATATGTGTGCATGAAGTGCAGTACATGCTCAAAATGAAGCACAGAGAGAAGCACTTTCGCGCAGTGCACAAAGCAGAATTAGTGCACCTGATGTGGTCCCTAAATGTAAGTCATGCAGTCCGCAGCGTTGACATAAACAGTCACTACTTTGGCGCAATGAAAGATGCATGCAGTGCAAAATGTGTACACCTGCAGCACAGGACTATGGCGAATGCAGTGCACATAGAGGCACCAAAGCAGTGCACACCCGTACACTAGAAAAAGGATACGTAAGAGCAAAAACAATAAAGAAAAATGCTACCCATGCAGTGCGCAAAAATATAGTGCAAACATGTGTAGTATGGAATGTGTGCACATGCAGTACAAAACCCTGATCAATGCAGTGCACAGATGATTTACTAAGCAGTGCACGCCCCTGCATTGGAAAAAATACTTAAGAGAGAAAAATACAAAGAAAAAAAATATTGACCACCACAGGTGCAGCCGGCCCCAGCCAGTATCGTAGTAGACCTACGCCCACAGCAGGCTAGTCGTTCTGAGCCACGATTCATGGGGCCCGGCACACATGGGCCCACAGGTCAGAGAGCATAGAGCAGCGAGCGCCGTGTATAAGCACCCAACTAAGTAACTAGAGGAGTTCGACACGGTTGCCTCGCCAGCGCTTATAAATAGGTCGGGCGCGCCTTCCGCGGGCGAGGTGGGACTAAACATTAGACCGCACACAACACAATGGGAACTAGCCGTGCTCACACACCGACTTGGGCCCAATGCGTCTTCATTACCCGAACACAGGCCCAACAAGGCCCACTAGGAAAAAACAATAAGTTCAAAAATAAAAGATCAAAGAAAAATGAGAAACATTTTTTAAATGAATAACAACAAAAAAAATGGGCGTGGGCACAGCCAGAAACTATAGTTTGCTATTAATAAATAAAATGTAGGAAGCCCGAAGTCAACGATCAAATGCAGTCCGCGACGTACAACAATGCAGTTCTCCACATGGAAGCACGAAGTATTCTTTTTCTAAAATGCAGTTCTCTTTACACTGCAATGCAGTATGGCTAAAATGAAGAATGCAGCCCTGTTACTTAAGCAAATCAGTCCGATACCCCTACCCACACTACCCTCCATCCACACAAAAGCTGCATTACCATCAAAAAAAGAGAGAGAAAAAGAAAGAACTCAATCAAAATACTAAATGTGCGTACATCTGTGTGAATCCTAATCCGATATAATTCAGTGTACGAACAATAAATTTCACTTCAATGCAGTACACTATGTGGACATACGAAGTTCTGTTTTGATAGCAAAGAAGTGCACTTACTTGGAAAATTCACCGAAAACACAATCATCACATTTTCTGACAGTTGCGTCAATACCTTGAACTAGTCACGAAAAAAGAGGCGACGACATTCCGGATTTCCAACGCACTAGCAGAGCCTCCTCATAGCAGAACCTCTCTGCAGTTGCCATGTAACTAAAAACAGAGCCCCACCACGCTACCACCCCACTCCGCCTCTCCCACGTCCTGTCAAGGAGAGCAGAGGAGAGCAGAGGAGAAAACACAACTGCTTCGTCCCCCCAAAACCCCATTGCATCTTCTTCTCCACATTTCCTTTCACTAACCTCTCTCTCTCGCCAGAACAAACACGAGAGAGCAGAGGAGAGTCATGGCGGATGCACCTATGTACAAGTAGCGCCGCACGTACAACAGGGAGCTCCACGATGTGGACCTCCACAAGCTCCACGTCGTTTGCACAAGCAAGGGTGAAGACATGGACAAGATGTTGTCCATGCTCAGGAGGAAGCTCGGCGGAATGCCCGTCAAACTAGTCGGCGTTGATGTCGAGTACACGCACTACGTGAAGCCACAGCGGGCAGCAGTGCTCCAGCTATGCGTAGAAAAAGAATGCCTTGTCTACCACATCTCTACAGCTAAAGACATGTCAGAATAACTATCAATCTGTACTATTGCTTGTCAATATTGACTTTAAATTTTATTCACTGCAATTGCCAATATTTAAACTTTGGTTCTCATTTTTGAAAAGCATGGCATATGAATTTATTGACAGTTTTCATCTGGCTCCATGTATGTCACTCGTGTGTTCAATTCATGAATTATATGATATAGCAATACACGTAGTTTTATTTTGTTTTACCAAAAACAAACTATTTGACTGAATAATACAAAACTGCAACATTACTATACAAAACATGTATGAAATTCAGTTCAAGAATACAAGCATGCACAAAACATGCATTGTTTATTAAATATATTATTAGATTTACTACTTATGCTGAACAAAGTATTAGCAACTACTCACTGCACCAGATTCAGATATTCATATTGCAGTTCAGTTTTAGAAAAAACAAAAAAACATTGGTAGTTCTAAGAAAATAAACTATATTCACTCTATACAAACATCTTGCATGCCAATGGAACTAGACAAATTCCTCATGAATGCTGAGTACACCTTCGTCGGATTCGCCATTGAAGGAGACAAAAGCAAGCTAAAGCTATCTGGTTTGGAGATCAACTCCGTTAACTACATTGATATTCAGGTGGAATGGAGAGACCCATACAACAGAAAGAAGTTTGAATCTTTGGCTGATGTTGCCGGCAGGATGATAGACATTCACTACCATGACATGAAGAAAAAAATTAACCGCAAGGAGGACCATACGCTGTGGGGATTTTGCCCACTGCTAGAAAAGCTTATCAAGTATGCAGCAATAGATGCATTCGCAACATATGAGTCATGCAGAATCATCTACGATGTCATAATGGGACTGGACAGGGCAAAAGAGACAAAGAAGCAAAGAAGAAGAAGAACAAGGCTATAATCCAATACAGCAACTAGAAATAATCAAGGCTATGTTTAGTTTCACTTTACTTTAGTCATTGTGTTGTTCTTTGTTTCATGTATGCAAGCTTTTCATTATGTCCATTGCTTCATATCGAACATTTCTTTTGTAAAAACAATGTCGTTTTAGAATTATCATCAAATTTTCTTTCTGTTGTTTGCTGATGTATCATCAGTTTTCTTGTGATCAATTGCTTTCGCTGAAATTAGTTTGTGTTAGAACAAGTATCCAGAAAACTTTGAAAAATTTAATCTGTGATACCAAAACATACTATTCACATACAAAACATATTCAGAAACAATGTTAAACAAAAAATTAAATAATCCGCATTACGCATGGAAAGATTAATACCTAAAAAGGAAAGATTAATGCAGTTCACAATGGTAAAAATGAGCATTACACATTTGTACACATGCAGTCCGCAAAATAGTAATTATAGAAAAAGAACATTAATATTAATATTTATTAAAAAATAATAATCTGCAGACCATTATAAACAAGCGTGAACACAGTTCGCATAACAAATACAAGGCAGTTCACAAAGTGTATACATGAAGTGTTGTACATGCATAAATGCAGAACGAGAGGGGCTGTAGCAAATTTTGTGCAGTGCACAACACACAGACTTGGTACGTGCAGTGTAATACTCAATATTAGTGCAAGCAGTAAAAATGACACCATTTGCACTACCACAAAATATATATACTCCAAAAGAAAAAATGCTTCAGGTAAGGAAAAAATTGACCACCCAGGTGCAACCGGCCCCAGCCAGTCTCGTAGTAGACCTACGCCCATAGTAGGCGAGTCGTTCTGAGTGACGATGCATGGGGCCGGGCACACATGGGCCCACAGGTCAGAGAGCATAGAGCAGCGAGTGCCATGTATAACTGCCCAAATAAGTAACCAAAGGAGTTCGACATGGCTGCCTCGCCAGCGCTTATAAACAGGTTGGGCGCGCCTTCCACGGGCGAGGTGGGACTAAACATCAGGCCGCACATAATGCACCGGGAACCAGCCGTGCTCACAGGCCGACTTGGGCCCAATGCGTCTTACGCCCCAACGAACCCAACAAATTCTCAGAGCCCAAAAACAAACAAAGCCCAACGACGCACAACTAGCAAGTAATTCCAGTACCCCACTCACCTAAAAAAATGTAGTCCGTTGTACAGTCCGGTATGGGACGGAAGATGTGCTGTCAATAAAGCATTGCAGTTTGCTTAGACGATTATTTTTTCCAGCCATTCAAGAACACTACCATGGCGAATCTTTTCACTTCGCTACAACGGCACAAACCCACGTCACACACTGGCTTGGTTGACAGGCGCACGGGGTGTGACAAGGAGGCGACGGGGTGGGACAGACTCGCCTACGCATGCGGCGCCCTGGCACGTCGTGTCGCCGCCTGCTCCGGCTCGTTCCAGGCTTGGCCTCGCAGGGGGGTGGGGAGTGGGGTCATGACCCCCCTCCAACCCCCTTGCTCTGACTCGCGCTAACGCACGCAGTGCGCTTGGTTGACAGGCGCAGTGCGGACATTCTGTTTTTCCAACAATAGGACGCACGCAACCCCAGACCCACACCCCTAAGATAGATAGGGAGGCGACGGGGGGTGACGGACTCGCCTACGCTTGCAGCGCCACGGCATGCCGCGTCGCCGCCTGCTCCGGCTCGTTCCAGGCTCCGCCTCACAGGCGGGTGGGGAGGAGGGGTCACGACCCCGCTTCCACCCCCATGCTCGGCCTTGCGCTAATGCACGCAATGCGCTTGGTTGACAGGCGTAGTGCGGACATTTTGTTTTTCCAACAATAGGACGCACGCAACCCTAGAGCCACACCCCTAAGATAGGCAGGGAGGCGGCGGGGTGTGAGGGAATCGCCTACGCATGCGGCGCCGCGGCATGCCGCGTCGCCGCTTGATCTGGCTCGTTCCAGGCTCGGCCTCACAGGGGGGTGGGGAGCGGTGGTCGCGACCCCCCTCCTACCCCCCTGCTCGGCCTCGCACTAACGCACGTAGTACGCTTGGTTGACAGGCGCAATGCGGACATTCTGTTTTTCCAACAATAGGACACACGCAACCCAAGAGCCACACCCCTAAGATAGACAGGGAGGCGACGGGGTATGACGGACTCGCCTATGCATGCGGCGCCGCAGCACGCAGCGTCGCCACCTGCTCCGCTTCATTATAGGCTCGACCTCACAGGGGGGGTGGGGATGGGGCTCATGACCCCCCTCCCACCACCCCTGCTTGGCCTCGCGCTAATGCACACAGTGAGCTTGGTTGACAGGCGCAGTGCGGACATTCGGTTTTTCCGACAATAGGACACACGGAACACCACAACCACACCCCTAAGATAGACAGGGAGGTGACGGGGTTTGACGGACTCGCTTATGCATGCGGCGCCGTGGCATGCCACGTCGCCGCCTGCTCCGGCTCATTCCAGGCTCAGCCTCGCAGGAGGTGGGGAGGGGGGGGCACGACCCCCCTCCCACCCCTTTCTCGGCCTCGTGCTAACGCACACAGTGCGCTTGGTTGACAGGCGCAGTGCGGATATTCTGTTTTCCAACAATAGGACGCACACAACCCCAGAGCCACACCCCTAAGATAGACAGGGAGGCGACGGGTTGTGACGGACTCGCCTACGCATGTGGCACCGCGGCGCGCTGCGACGCCGCCTGTTCCGGCTTGTTCCAGGCTTGGCCTGGCAGGGGGGTGGGGAGGGGGGGTCACGACCCCCCTTCCCATCCCCTGCTCGGCCTCACTCTAATGCACATAGTGCGGTTGGTTGGCAGGCACAATGCGGACATTCTGTTTTTCCAACAATAGGACGCCCGCAACCCCAGAGCCACACCCCTAAGATAGATAGGGAGGCAACGGGGTGTGACAGACTCGCCTACGCAAGCGGCGCCGAGGCAAGCCGCATCGCCGCCTGCTCCGACTTGTTCCAGGCTCGGCCTCGCTGGGGGTTGGGGAGGGGGGTCACGACCCCCCTCCCACCCCCTGCTCGGCCTCGCGCTAACGCATGAAGTGTGCTTAGTTGACAGGCGCAGTCCGGACATTCTGTTTTTCCAAAAATAGGACGAACGCAACCCCAGCGCCACACCCCTAAGATAGACAGGGAGGCGACGGGGTGTGACAAACTCGCCTACGCTTGCAGCGCCGCGGCATGCCGCGTCGCCGCCTGCTCTGGCTCGTTCCAGGCTCCGCCTCACAGGCGGGTGGGGAGGAGGGGTCACGACCCCCTCCCACCCCCATGCTCGGCCTCGCGCTAACGCACGCAGTGCACTTGGTTGACAGGCGCAGTGCAGACATTTTGTTTTTCCAACAATAGGACGCACGCAACCCTAGAGCCACACCCCTAAGATAGACAGGGAGGCGACGGGGTGTGACAGACTCGACCTACGCTTGCAGCGCCGCGGCATGCCGCGTCGCCGCCTGCTCCGGCTCGTTCCAGGCTCCTCCTCACAGGCGGGTGGGGAGGAGGGGTCACGACCCCCTCCCACCGCCCTGCTCGGCCTCGCGCTAACGCACGCAGTGCGCTTGGTTGACCGGAGCAGTGCTGGCATTCTGTTTTTCCAACAATAGGACGCATGCAACCCTAGAGCCACACCCCTAAGATAGACAGGGAGGTGACAGGGTGTGACGGACTCGCCTACGCATGCGGCGCTGCAGCACACCGCGTCGCCGCCTGCTCCGGCTTGTTCCAGGCTCGTCCTCGCAGGGGGTGAGGAGGGGGGTCACGACCCCCCTCCCACCCCCTGCCCGGCCTCGCGCTAACGCACACAGTGCGCTTGGTTGACAGGCGCAGTGCGGATATTTTGTTTTCCAACAATAGGACTCACACAACCCCAGAGCCACACCCCTAAGATAGAGAGGGAGGCGACGGGTTGTGACGGACTCTCCTATGCATGTGGCACCGCGGCACGCTGCGACGCCGCCTGCTTCGGCTTGTTCCAGGCTTGGCCTAGCAGGGGGGGTGGGGAGGGGGGGTCACGACCCCCCCTCCCACCCCCTGCTCGGCCTCGCGCTAATGCACATAGTGCGGTTGGTTGGCAGGCACAATGCGGACATTCTGTTTTTCCAGCAATAGGACGCCCGCAACCCCAGAGCCACACCCCTAAGATAGATAGGGAGGCGACGGGGTGTGACAGACTCGCCTACGCATGCGGCGCCGAGGCAAGCCGCATTGCCGCCTGCTCCGACTCGTTCCAGGCTCAGCCTCGCTGGGGGTTGGGGAGGGGGGTCACGACCCCCCTCCCACCCCCTGCTCGGCCTCGCGCTAACGCATGCAGTGCGCTTGGTTGACAGGCGCAGTGCGGACATTCTGTTTTTCCAACAATAGGAAGAACACAACCCCAGAGCCACACCCCTAAGATAGACAGGGAGGCGACGGGGTGTGACAGATTCGCCTATGCTTGCAGCGCCGCGGCATGCCGCGTTGCCGCCTGCTCCGGCTCGTTCCAGGCTCCGCCTCACAGGCAGGTGGGGAGGAGGGGTCACGACCCCCTCCCACCCCCATGCTCGGCCTCGCGCTAACACACGCAGTGCGCTTGGTTGACAGGCGCAGTGCGGACATTTTGTTTTTCCAACAATAGGACGCCCGCAACCCTAGAGCCACACCCCTAAGATAGACAGGGAGGCAACGGGGTGTGACGGACTCGCCTACGCTTGCGGCGCCGCGGCACACCGCGTCGCCGCCTGCTCCGGCTTGTTCCAGGCTCCACCTCGCATGGGGGTGGGGGGTCATGACCCCCTCCCACCGCCCTGCTCGGCCTCGCGCTAACGCACGCAGTGCGCTTGGTTGACCGGAGCAGTGCCGACATTCTGTTTTTCCAACAATAGGACGCACGCAACCCTAGAGCCACACCCCTAAGATAGACAGGGAGGCGACGGGGTGTGATGGACTCGCCTACGCATGCGGCGCTGCGGCACGCCGCGTCGCCGCCTGCTCCGGCTCATTCCAGGCTCGTCCTCGCAGGGGGAGAGGAGGGGGGTCACGACCCCCCTCCCACCCCCTGCCCGGCCTCGCGCTAACGCACACAGTGCGTTAAGTACACAGAATACAGGAGCAATACAAATCTATAGACAACTAAAAAATGGCCCCCCAACTCCCCACCTTACCATACAAACAATAAAGAAAACCAACTGTAGGTCGCATCTTTTAGGCAAAGCAGTGCATTTGGTTATGCAAAAAGCAGTGCAGAATCATGAAGCAATGTAGTTTCGGGATACACACATGAATACAGGGTCTGCAGCAAGTGCAGCAAAAAAACAGGTGCAAGACAAAAGCCTGTAGACAAATGCAGTGCTTTTTGTTGGACGAAGAAGTTCGGCATCACATGCTATGCAGTTTATGGGACACATACGATACATATAAGCGTGAAAAATTCCAGTTCACACAAAACGTGGTCGTCATCAAAATAAAAATATATGCATATATATACTGTATGAGTTATTCATATAAAATACACATACACATACAAATTCGTCCATATATGCTGCTGCAAAAAGCACACGAAAACATGACAACAGAAAAAAAGTCTTTTTCATACATTATCTACCTTAGACAGCACACAATACACAACATGAACTCCTAGTTCTTGTCCATACACAGGCTTTTACCCAGTAGAAACAATGCCAAAATGACTATTACTGTGTCTGCGACTGCGTCTACGGTTGCCACAGGGAAGTAAGCCCGAGGTCCGCAATCAGATTTCGTAGCTCAAGCAACATGTCTTCATAACACAACATGTTTGAAGGATTGAACAGTAGCTAGAACATGTACTCCGCCTTCCAATCTTCAACAGCAGGCTGTAAAAGAAAATTTAAAAAATGCAGAACAGTGATTAAAAAAAGTTGTCATAAAGAACAAAAAGTGAAAAAGTAAAATAATAAAAAAAGTAACAAGAAAAAGAGGAAAATAGAGAAGGTGTTACGTCAGATTTGATAATTCTGTCAACTAGACGTTGGCTTTCATACAACTGTGTCAACCTTAGAACATAGATTCCGCACTGGTTTGCTCCCTGCGCTGGCACGACCGGGTAAGAGGGCTTCTCTGCCAATTTAACCCAGTCAGGGTGGTTCTTCGATTTATACATTTTTCATCATAAATCGCCTTAAGTAGTCGAGTCATCCTCCTCATCTGGCAAAAAAAGGAAGGACAAGGTTAAAATAACACACATCACAAATCAAGTTACTATTCAGATGAACCAAAAATACAAAAGTTGTTCTCAACGTATAGACAGTCCCTCTTTTAAATGCACGCGAGGTCATTTCCTTTTATCCTTTTTACACAGATTATGGGGGGTGTGAGAAAATGCAGTTCTGTCATGCATATGTTGCAGTGCACTACGTAAACAAGTGTGGTTCTATGTGTGCTAACATTGCATGTGCATTTTATAAAAAAATGTAGTAGGAGAAACACAAAAAAATTTGCACTTGGCAAGAAAAAATGACATACCAGTTGAGTGCAATCTGCGTGGTAGTCAGTCCCGCGCCACTTTGTCGTGACATCAGGATGGCCAGTGTACTTCCTAGTGTCATGGATATCAATTGTCTGGCGATGCTGGTTCATCGTGTATAAGGAATAATGACCATCCTTGGAGCGCGGCATCATAATCTATTCACATCAAAAAAATAAAAATGAAAATGAAAGTTCTTTCGACACGTAGCACCAGGACCAATGTTCCAAAAATAACTATAAAAAGAAATGCAAGAAGCCATAAAAATAAATGACAGAAAACAATGAACTTACCACTTTTGCATCCAACAGGTTTACGTCATCACTCACAAAAACCTTGAACTACTTAACTGCATCTTCTAAAACAAACGGGCTATGCACAACTAACAACATAGGGTTTAAATCATCATCTGTCGTCACAAAGGTTTCCATTTGAAGAACATACTGCACGGAAAAAAGAACAAAAAAAGGAAATGAAAAAAGGATAAACAATGCTTGCAGGCATGGACATGAAAAAACCAGTACAATAGGAAAAAAATGACAATACACGTTTACCATGACAAATAAAGGTGAAAGTAGCACACATTCACCAGAATGATAAACTAAACCCAATTCAGGGTCTTGCTTCCAGTACTTGATGACAAAATCCATGAGATACGAATCCATTAAATCTCCTTTGCCAAATGTATTATAGATATAGTCAACAGTGTAAGTATCGACATCACTAAAAGGACTATTCACCATAAATAACGCGTTTCTGCAGTAAACATACACAGATGGGATCAATAAAATTAAAATTTAAAACAAAACACACATAAAGGATGAAGGGCACCAACATAAAACTTACTCGTGGTATTTGGTTACAAAATCTTTGCTGAGAACAAGAGCCTTTATTTTCCTCGCCTCATCAATATATTTGAACCTCGGAGGCTTCAATTTCTCTATAGAGCATCTCAACTTAAAAGCCCTCTCACCTGCCCTCTTATTCGAAAATACTTCAACCTCACCCACAGGAGGACGATTAATTGCTGCACTCCTAGTCCTAGTGACGCATGGACGCAGCGTAAAAAAATCATCATCAACATCAAATACATCGTGTGGAGAGAGAAGTCGAGAGACACTTCCACCATCAGTTCCAGACGCCACATCTGTGCTCAATCCATCTCCAGCCAAAGAACCAGAATTATCTGGAGAGATTTCAATGACACAATCCTCCATAACCACCTCAGAATCCTGGGACTCAAACAGTGACGTACAGCCTTCATGAAGCCCCCTATCAAAACCTAAAAAGGTGTACAAAAAACATGGAAACACTCAGCACAAAAATACAAAACCAAAAAACATGTAATACATCTCAATAATATAAAAAATTGCAGTTCACTAAAGAACAGAATGCAGTCCACTTGTCTACCGCAATGCAGCCCACTTGTCTACAGCAATGCAGCCCACTTGTATACAACAATGCAGCCCACTTATAAAGAACAATGCAGCTCACTTGCCCAAAAAATAAAATGCATCTCACTAACACAACAAATAAATATACACATCCATTCTAAGTCATGAACTTAACTAAACAAAGTAGTAAAAAAAGCCCATAAGAAGCGGAAGCAAGCAATAGACAAAAAATAAATAAAAGGGAGGATAAAGAAGTTCACTAAAACAACCTTTATCTGTAAATATTAAAAGTGATGTTAAATCAAGGCAACACTTAATCGATGTGAGCCAACTATAGAGCATGGCCTTTCTGATGTAGCCAATGTGCTCCACCCCAAACTGAGCAACTCAAACACCTTCCCAAGTCTGCAAGAATTGAAACATATAGAATCCACAATCATGCCTGCAATAAAAAGAATAAAAAACATCAGTTTCACAAAATGAAATAAAAAAACTTGAGCAGTATGGTGGAGAGGGGTTGTACAGAACACACCCATTTGGCTGCATTGGGACAATGACATGTTTCAACACAAATCCATCAAGTGTAGGAGGATTTAGCGGCTCATCAGAACTTGAGCTTCCTTCTTTCCATGCGCGCTTGATATTTTTAACCATCCTCCTAAAAACCCTGATTGCATCAGGGCTGCCAGGTTTATTGAGCGAGTCAAGAAATTCAAACCGCCTTTCTTTCACATTTAACGCAACTACACAATAATGACCAACACCATCTCTCGTCTCTGGCGGATCAAAAGTTGCAAAAAGGACCTGATCGAAGTACGAATAAATAAATAAAATTATTATAAGAAGAAGAAACAGAAAACTATAAAAACAAACACACAAAATATAGTTTTCGACACATAAAAACGTTACCATATCCTTTTTATCAACACGCTCCTCGGCTTTTGAAGAGAACATCATTTTAACACTCATGCATATAGTACCACCATTCCAAATATTTGTCTTCCAAAAAAAAACCAAAAATCAAATAGTGCTCAAGCAAACAGGTCATCGCACAAAATCAGAAAAGAAAATCAAAAAATAAAACAAAAAATTCTGCATTCTTACACAAATATGGTATGGGGCAACCATTGTCAGAGATCCCTTAAACTTATCTATCAGCAAAGAAACCCCAAGATCTACAAGGCTTGTAGTGAGCATCCCTTTATCCCAAAAGGATTGACCAACTTCGCCAATGGTAATATCGGCCATCTCAGTTTTAAAAGCAATCATGTCCCTGAATTTTTCATGAAAAACTGAAACATAAGATACTAAAAAATAACAACAAAGAAAAATGGGTAAATACCAAAATTAGAAAATACATATGAACAAAACAATTTCTAAAAAACCATACTTCTTCTTCTTGTCCTTCCGAACCCTCGTAACAGCAGCGTACAACTCATTGTATCTTTTCAGAAGAGCTGGATCAATGCTCGACAGTGTCACAACAGGAAGTTCGTCATCTATAATAAAAAGCTGAAGTTCCCTTATCCAAAGAATGAAGTTCAAATATTAAGATAAGGAAATTCTGCTAGCTATTTTGAAAATCATCAACAAAAGATCAAGTTTCACTTATCATTAAACATCTAATGCAGATACCATAGTAATTAAACAAAATGAATGAGAAAAACTTCAACTGCACTGTTCGAAACAAAACTCTTGCCTTCAGTGTCAAGAGTCTTCATGATGTTGTTCTTCAGAGGTGACAATTTTTTTCCTGGCTAGGTTGTGACGAATCCACCACAACCTCACTAGACTGCCCTTCTGCAGCAACATTAGCATTCTCTGGATTTACAACAGTCTGGTCAACCGCAGCGTCCTTAGATACTTCAGCTACATGAGTCTCCACTCTCGATACTTCAGGAACATCGTTGGCTGCCAGACAAACAGGGGAAGCAACAACACTAACAGCAGGGACGACATTCTCTAGCGGCTTTTCAATGCCAAAATCAGAATCGTCATGCCGACTAGGGGAAACAACATCATGGGATTCTTGGGCTACAGAGGGATCTGCAGAGTCGACGGCAACCGATGCAGAAGCATCAACACTGCCACCACCATCAACACCACAACCGCCCTGATTCAGATCAACGTGAACTTCCACGTTTTCTTCTCCGGGCTATGGAAAGTTTAAAAAACACACAATAACACAAAAATGAGCATGAGGATAATTAACACAACAACACACAGGACACTTATGTCAAAAAGACTGCTGACAACATGCACAGAACAACTGCAGTCCACGTGTGTAAAAACAACTACAACTGCAACCCACATAAATGTAAAAAAGAATTGCAGTTCACTTTGTCAAACACTGCAGTTCAATTATGCTAAATACTGAAGCTTATGTATGTAAAACACTATGGACCACGCGTGCGAAAAGAACTGCAATTCACTTCTGTCAAAGAGTGAAGCTCACACATGTAAAACTATTGCAGATAACATATGTAAATGAAAATGCATATGAGTGAACATGACAGCGTACATCAACTTTATAACAACAACTACCTTTTCAGCTACAACATCCGGAGGGGACGATGCATCAGCCAAGACCTCATTCTTTCTAGAGCCATCATAGGACTCTTTGTGCACATCATAAGCAGCAACACCATTCTACGAGCATAGAACAAACCAAAAACAAAAATAAGATGGTAACGACCAAAAAAGAAAAAACTTCAACTATGCACAAGTAGTACACACTTTACAACCGTGAATTACACAAAAAATATAATAACTTGAAAAGCAACAAATGCAAGTTCAAGAAGAGGGACGCATGGCAGAACAGACATGGCAGAAGTACTTGTACCTGACCAACTCCATCGTCCCTAGTTCCACGGACACCAGAAGATTCTACTCCAGCCTATCAAAAAACAAAAATAGTGAGGAGCAGTCCACATAATACACAAAAGATGTTCAAAGCCACAAAAAACCTAGAACATACATTATCATCGCCAACGCCAGCGTCCTGACGGTTCATTTTATCCAAAATATGCCTAGCATCCTTCTCATACCAACCGCATTTTTCCTCCTGTGATTGTCTCAATTGAGCATACGAAGACCGAACATTCGTCACTGAAATCTTCAGGCTTTCAATCATGCCACAATCAAAATTGTGAGCAACAACAATATCTTCATCTCGTGGGCCATGGCCAACAGGGAAAAAACCAACAACTGTCCTCAACCTGTCACCAGAGGTTGGCAAATCTTCAGTCAACTTCAAACCTTCAGAAGAAGCTCATCAATCTCCTCGTGTTTTTTGTCGCCAACAAATGTCTGTTTAGAAGAGCTTCTATTATCAAACATTTGTCGAGCCATGAAACCATGAGTACGCGGAACCTCATCATCACAGGCAGGAAGCTGGCTACAGATAGGCTCATAAAACCTAGCATGAGTTCTAGGCCCCGCATCAGAGCTGCCGCATACAACTGCAGCAGGACAGTTGTACACAATATCACCTGACGCCTTCCACTGCAAAAAAAGACAACATGCAAAGAGAAGTACACATGTGAGTACTAGAAAAGTTCAGATTTATAATGGCTGCACCTTTGAAAAAATCTGATATTAAAAACTCAGATGCACTAACCGGCAGCTTCCCAAATTTGTAAGTTTCCAAGTAAATCTTTCCCTTCACAAGCACATCCTCATTGTATAACTTCATCACGTCCTTGGTCGTCAGGTATGACGCACGTGGCGTCAACCTGTGCATGATTGAAAATTTCTGAAGCTTCAAGCA
Organism: Triticum urartu; assembly: GCF_003073215.2. NCBI lineage: Eukaryota > Viridiplantae > Streptophyta > Magnoliopsida > Poales > Poaceae > Triticum > Triticum urartu. The sequence goes on along the minus strand of NC_053025.1, from coordinate 398,785,591 downwards.
GTCAAGATACATAATCAGGGGGACAATGGCACAACCCTCTGCACAATTCTGCTTGCTGCCTTCTGTTTGCCACCTCACCACAGCTGCCTGCAACTCATCAACAAAAAGCTGGCAGAAGTCCATCTGAGCCATAGTCGCATAATCCATGTTCTCTACCATTGCAGCAACTCTACCCAAACGAACTGCAGGCCCGGGGCACAACAAATTCTGGTAAAAGTATCAGAAAGAACACCTTCATAGCAAGGTCAACAGTTCATGATCATCCTCCTCCACCAACACCTTCAAGTTCTCAAGCAAGTCCTTGACACCTATACTTTTTGAACGGCCAAAGCCAAGCTCATCCTTGAGGGCAGTCAACGAGTCATCATGGCCGCTGGCAGCAGGCATGGGTGCAGTGTGACATTCCATAGGTAAATCAAAAATGTGATGAACTACATCACGATTGATTCGAAGAACCCTGCCATTCCCAAAGTCCATTATCATGGTGGCAGGGTCAATGACTACCATCAGATAGCACATAAGAATGCGCGACACATTTTTCTTTATTTTCAGTTCAAAGACAACACCGAATCCATCATCCCGAACACGACTACAATGTGCCTCTTTCAACAAAGAAGCAGCCTTGCAAACATTGGGAAGCGACAAAGTATGGTCTTGTTAAATCGAGAATCATCTCCCTCAGCATCATCTTCAGTTGCATTGCTCTTACTAGACTTCTTCCTCTGTGTAAAGGGAAATGCAATCCACATTAGAAGACTAGCCATAAAAAAGAGATAGAGAAAACACAGATAGAATAACAATGAAGGAAACAAATGCAGCCCACTTCAACAAACCTTTGGAACAACATCCACCTCCTCGCCAGAGTCACCACCAACATCTTCATCGACATCATCACGGGCACACTTGGGTAGACTCTTAGATGAACGACAGTCTTTGCGTCTACCAGTATGAACATCCCTCACAAAATCAGCAAGCACAAAGTCATCATCATCAGAGTTGGGACCTTCAGTGACATGTAGTCGCTTGCGTTGAGGATCATCCTTTCCACCAGCTTCAGCAGTTCTCTTGCCAAGATTATTCTTCATGTCAGCAACACATGGACTCCGCCGAGGTGTACCACCTTCCTAGGAAACAATACTCAGCCTTTTCTTTTGCCAAGAAGGCTGCTTCACCTTGGCAAATTTGTCACCCTTGGCACCATCTGTAGCTCTCCTCTGCTTCTCCTTCTCCGCAAACTATTTTGAGTCACTTTAAAATCTCAACTTCCTCTTGCTTTGTTTCAACTCATATTCATGAAGCTGTTCCAAGACCATCCAATCCTGTGTAACTTCCTCTGTACCATGAACAGACTGCGATTGTGTTTCAGACAACACGGGACGTATCTGGTCAAAGCTCACACCAACATTACCCTCAGCAAAATAATGGTCAATCAATTGAGTAACCTCCTCAAACCCAGGCGCCCCAGCATGGAAAACAGACACTGCGTCAAAATGAAGTTTGACTATGGTCGTTAAAAAAAGCACAAAAAGAACAAATGTAGTACACTTAGACAAATAAACGCAGTGCTCCAACCATAAGCTCGAAACAAAAAATAATGCATTGTACAAAAAACTTGAATAAAACAACAATGCAGTTCACACATACATATAGTGGAGTTCACATATAAAAATAAATGCAGTGCTGCACACACTAACTTCACGTTTGTTCCCAACAAAATGCCGGACTAGATACAGCAAGGAAACGCCAATTTGTACAACATCAAGTAACCAGCATACACAAAAATAAACAAATCAATCACATACCAGAAGGAGGAGCCATACTTATGAGAGAAGATTCAATCGGCGAATTCACTTCATGTCCTCCCTCAACACCATGATCATTACCACCAGGACAACGAGAGCCAATTGGTGTATCATTATGAGCACCGCAATCACCTACTGGATTCAAAAAGAACCAGAAACAGAAATTACAAAACATCACATGACAAAATAATGCAAACGAATGCTGACAACTAACAGAGCATAACCCAATATGCAGGATGAATTAGGAAACTAGATAAACACCAAACAAAATAAGCAAAGCCTAAAATAAGCACTCCACATACCCTGAACTCCTCCTCACACTCTGCTCGGTGAAGACATTGCGTTTGCCTGCAGCACAAGGACGAAGTGACAAATATAAGCAACAAAATCACCGAAAATCTCACGAAACCCTAGATCCACCTTGCTACACACGACTATCGACTTCAGAATCAAAATAAAATCGACTGCCTATGGAAAAATTACACAAGAAAAAACAGCAATAGCAACTACGAGAATCACAAAACAAGACAAGGGGACGATCAAGACCGAGGCCAAGCGGAACGTACCACAAAAAAGGCTGTGGCCATGGCGGCGGGGAGTAGGGAGGGAGCAGTGACGGGAACAGACAGGAAAGGGCTGCGGGAGCGCAGCGGCAAGGGCTTGCGGAGCGGGCGATGACGCGGAATGCAGGAATAAGAACCTCTTGAGGGCGGCCGTTCCTCGGGCGACGGCGGTTGCTGCGGGCGACGGCGGTTTTGCTCGAGGGAGAGATGCCTTGGGAGAAAGTGCAAGAGAGGAGAGGGGATTCTTCTTGGTCTCTCTCCGTGTTAGCAGAGCGGTGGGATCGCCTGGAAGGGACACATAGGAGGCCCACGTGTGACAAAGGGTCACATAAAACGGGCCGGCCCAAAAACGGCCTGGCTAAAATAAGATAGACTACATCAAAACGCACATGATGCAGTTCTCTGTGAAGAACAATGAAGTTCAGACAGTAAAACAAAAATAAAATACATACAGTTCGTAAAAAAAGTTAAAATAAAAAACAACACGCGTGTTATGAAAGTGCATCCAAAAAAAGTCTACCTTCAAAATAAGTGCCACACCAAAAAAAGTGGGCCCTCCCCCAACCCCCCTACCCCTCCCGTACCAGTGACTGCAGTAAGTACATGTAACAAACAAATGCAGTACGTAGCACTAGAAAAATGCAGTGCATTTCGTTACACGATGAAGTACGGTATAGCAATCCAGTTTCGGATTACCTACATGAATAAATACACGGTATAGAACACAGCGAAAAACTCGTAAAATTGCGGAATACGCTACACTTTTTTCAGGGGCTGGAGCAAGGACACGTAAAAAACGGTGAAGTACGCACGTGTAGACAAAATGTAGTTCTGTATTGTAGACGATGCAGTACAGAACTATAACCAATGTAGTTTCTTTATCACGGAGGATACATATAAACGTGACAAAATGCCCGTTCGCATACAACCACCAAATCGGAGCGGTTCCATCGCCACAGGCCCACGATCACAGACGCAACACCAACCCACAATCTGCACAACCGCATCGTCAGCGAGATCGTGTAGTTCATCTGATGCGGACATCCCACCCCGTGCCATCCCCTTAAATTCAGACCCCTACCAAAGGCCTTCTCATCCACAGCAATACAAGTATCCATTATGCTGCCACCAAATCGCTCCATCACATCGATATCCATGCAAAAACACCAAGCCCTACTATCGGCGACGGCGTTCACCGACGAGTACAAGGGCGTGGAGGCCCACAACAACACCAATTTGCACGTCATCCACACCAACGACAAGAAGCAGATGTCGATCTCCCTCGCACAGTACGAGCGCCACCTCAGCCTCCAGCACCACAAGATCATCGGCATTGATCTCGAGTACAACAACGAGCCTGAAGTGACGCAGAAACCCGCCCTCTACCAACTCTCCATCGGCAAGAATCACCCGGTCCTGCTCTTCCAACTGAGCACCGCTGAAAGGTGCACCGACTTCGACAACTTCCTCGCCGACCCCAGGTACACCCTTGCAGGCTTCTCCATCGACGGCGACAAAATTAGGATAGAGCGCGCCAATCTGGAGGTCGCCAACTTCGTCGACATCCAGGAGGAGTGGAGGGTGCCCGAGGCAACCAAGGAGTTGGACTGCCTTGGAGACGTCTCCGGCATGCTCATCGACGACTACTACAACAACATGAAGAAGAAGATCACCGATGATGAACACAAGCGCTGGGCCACCCTGCCTCTGTCCATGTGGTACATCGAGTACGCGGCAAAGGACGCCTACACAAAGTATGAGATATGGAACTACATCACCCTCACCCAGGACGGGCTTTGCCGTGCAAAGCTGGAGAAGGAGGAGCCTCCCAAGAAGCACGCCAGGAGCAGCTGGGGATGGGGAGACGCCAACTAGTGAAGAAGGAGATGGTGCCGGCCAAGAGCCAACAATGCCAGTGTCGTTTTAGAATTATCATCAAATTTGCTTTATGTTATTTGCTTATGTATCATTAGTTTGCTTGTGATCATTTGCTTTTGCTAAACTTAGTTTGCTTGCCATGCAGAATCGCTTGTAATGATGAGCTTTGATTATGTTAGATTGCTTTCTGTTCAACTTAGTTTGCTGATGATGAACTTGTCATACATAATGCTTGTGATAATTTGTTTTCTGTTTTTTGCTTATGTATCATTAGATTCGAGCAGTGCACAAAACGAAATAAGATGCAGTGTGCAAATAGGATGCATGCAGTGCAAATTGTGTATGAATGCAGTACAGACTTTGTCCAATGAAGTTTACACATACCCAACAAAGCAGTGCATGCCCCTAAATTTGAAAAAAGAATACATAAGAGCAAAAACACAAAAAGAAAAATGCGACCTGTATATGTAGTGCGGAAATATATGAACGTGCAGTACAAAAACATAATCAATGCAGTGCACGTATGATTTACTAAGCAGTGCACTCCCCTACATTGGAAAAAAGATTACATAAGAGCAAAAACACGAAAACAAAAATGAGAACAGTACATGTAGTACGGAATGCGTGCACATGCAATACAGAACCTTGATCAATGCAATGCATGAATGATTTACTAAAGCAGTGCACGCCCCGACAATGAAAAAAAAATACATGACAGAAAATATAAAAAAAATTGACCACCCCGGTGCAACCGGCCCCAGCCAGTCTCATAGTAGATCTACGCCCACAGCAGGCGAGTCATTCTAAGCCACGATGCATGGGTCCGGGCACGCATGGGCCCACAGGTCAGAGAGGATAGAGTAGCAAGCGCCGTGTATAAGCGCCCAAATAAGAAACCAGAGGAGTTCGACACGGCTGCCTCGCCAGCGCTTATAAACAGGTCAGGCGCGCCTTCCACGGGCGAGGTGGGACTAAACATTAGGCCGCACACAACGCACATGGAACCAGCCGTGCTCACAGACCGACTTGGGCCCAATGCGTCTTCACTACCCGAACACAGGCCCAACACAAAAAAGAGAGGCCACTAAAAATTAAAAAAATCCCACATACCATACACAAACACAGGCCCAACCACATGTTCCGCAGTTCGTCGTGATATGACAATGTAGTTCGCTATTTTCAAGTAAGCAGTCCTTTTGCTTCTCAAATGCATTCGCGTACACTGAAACAGAACCAAACCACCACCTAACACCAACCACAAACATTTATTACGTCCGTTGCTCAATTGGTTGCATAAAAACATATCCATTCGTGCTCCAGACTAACACAACTCCTCCCCCTCCTCTTTTTCTTCAAATCGTAGATCTAGGGTTCATCCCATCCCCAGCTCTTCTATGGAATTCCACTGAACCCGCCATGGACTGTAACTGCGGGTATTTGGCAAGGATGGTGCCGGTAGCGGACACATGCGTGTACGTAGAAGGTCTAGAGCTCACCAACACCGAGTGGCACATCATGCTCGGTTTCCTGATGATACCCAACAGGGGGTTTCGGGCGCCATTTCTTCATCGCCTCACAACCGCAGATCTGCAGGAAAGTTGGGTATGTTTCTCCCCTGACAATTTTGGACATAATCTAGCCTGCAAATCCACATCTGAATGTATAGTTCAATCAATTTGTTCAGTAGTGTTAACAAAAAACAAAACAAAATTTGTATTGTTGTTCAGATTGGTTAGCTATTAAGACCAGATGCTTCCACCTATTTTTCTTCAGTACCACACCAGGTATCGACACTAGTTAGATCAGAACCCCAACGCATGAACAATAAAAAGGGTCAGTAGATCAGCATTGCAGTTCTCTTAACATGCTGGCGAAGTACACTATAACTGACCTTCCAGTACAAGCATGTTGCAGTATAATATATATCCTAGTAAAACTAGAGGTCAATTCCGTATATAAGTTTGTTCATACATTGCAACTACTTCAGAAAATAGCAGTCATATATATGTAAGTATTTAAGTCAACATAAACAGATCATCCTAAGTATAAAGAAAAACATCTGCTGTTTACTTATAAAAATCTTTTTCCACCCATTCCAATATGCAGAAACTGCCATCCACAACAAAATTTCCTGCTCCAAGTTCAGGGAAGGTTACTTTGGAGACACAACACAAGAATGGGTATGCAGACATGCAAGCTGACTACCACATCGACTCTGAAGACTACATCAACATAACTACTGGTTGGAAAGATTTTGTCTCCCAGAATGGCTTTGAGGTTGGAGAAGTGGCCATGGTGTTTTTCTACAAAGAAGAAGACTCCCTCAAGTTTACAATATTTGCACTCTAGGCTGTCTAATATGAAGCAACCAATATTTCTAATGCTTTGCTTATGCTGTATGCTTTTAAAATTATGTCCATCAAACACTTTGAACGATGCCTATTTAAAGTATGCAACCTCAACTGCATCATTTTATCATCCTTTTTAGACAAGTTGCTGTTCACAGTAATGCAGTTCTCTCAAACACATAGTGTGGTACTAATAAATATTAAAAAGTAGTCCTCTGAACAGTAACAAGGAAATGCTAATGGTCGAAACTTTGCGGTTAACATATGATGTTCAAAAACAATTCTCATAATATGTAGTTCAAAAAAATTCTTATAATAACTATTCAGCTAACCACAAGCATATAATGGACCATCCATTCTAATAGCAGAATAGAACATTAACCACACTAATAATGCAGTATGAAAGTGCATATTATGCAGTCCTCTAGAACATAGAATGCAGTTCAAGAAAAGAGAAATCTCATAAGCAGCCATAACCACTGTAATGCAGCTACAACGAAGTACACTACTAACGAAAATGCAGTGCACTACAAAGTATGCCACAACTACAACAAATAAAATTAAAGCAGTAGAACTCCAGACATGTGGTAGACTAACAGAGGTGTCAATTTCACTCGCACTTCCCTAACTCGCCTAAAATTTGTCCAACCACTAAACTCTCGAAAAATACCCCCGCAAAAAATTACATGGAAAACATGGCAACTGGACGAACATCATCAGCTTTCATTTAAAAAATTCAATTCAAAAAATGACAATTATACCCGCAATACAATGAATTCAAACCTATAGCAACAGTAATTACAATATTCAAACACGCATGGGCACGCAAAATCCAAAAAATCAGCAAGAACAGACGAGCGGACAAGCTCACCCGCCCGCGCAATCAATTTAACCGGAATTGAAAACTAACTCCTAAAAATTAGCAAATTATAGAGTGAACGGACCGATTAAAACAAACACAATCAAAGAATTCCTACTAAAAAACAACATCCGAGCACACAAAAATCGCATCTGACGCGAACACGAACGAACAGAGAAAGCTCGTCCGCCAAATCCCTCGATTTGCAAGCACTCTAGTAGATTTTCCTGTAAATTAGAAAGAATAAGGGTAAAATGAGATGCAAAGACAAACTAAATCATCCCGCAACACCCGATTCCACACAGAAAACGCGGGCGGAACACCAGAAAATGAAGCAGTTCTCAAGTGAAGCATTGCAGTTCCCAATGTAAAGACGATGTAGTTCGCTTCTGTTGAGCGTGCAATGCGGAAGTGTTGTCAAAATAACTATTCTGCCAATATTAGCAGAATAGATCTGCCAATATATATAGGATAGGGCTATTCTGTTACTAGTAACAAAATATTATTCTGTTACTCCTCAGCCCTATATAGAGGAGCGACAGAACCAGCGGTACTGGAGTGAAAGAAAAGAAAACACGGGAGCCCAACTCCTCAAGCCCATCATCATCCTCATCCACAACCCCATGCAACCATGCCCCACCCCACGACCCGCCTCGCACCTTCTCCCTCCCGGCCACCGAGTCCCCCCTCACGGCCGCCGAGCGCCTCCCACCTCCCGGCCGCCGCGCGCCTTCACCTTCCGGGCGCCACGCGCCTCCCACCTCCCGGCCATCGCGTGCTTCCACCTTCTGTCCACCAGCGCACCTCCACCTCCCGTGCACCGCCGCACCTCCACCTCCCGACCACCGCGCGCGTCCACCCCGGACTGTCGGCACGCCTCCACCTCCAACTTGCCGCCATGGACCTCCATCCCAGCGCATCGGCGACCACCCTCCACCACGCGTAGGCCCCCTCTTCCCCATCGCACCACCGGCCCCCTCTTCCCCACCACGCCACCTCCTCCCTCTGCCTCACCGGGTCGCACCGCGTCCCCCCCTCCTCTGCCTCACCGCGCCGCACCGTCGACATAATTGCAGGGCCAACTTGCCGCTGACCACGCAATCTTACCTAAGGGAAGGTTAGAGTGCCAATATGGTGGATGAAGATTGGAACACCAATCTATATTTGTGTAGTTCCACTGAAATCAACCAACGGTTTCGTTGTGACATTCTAGTTAAAAAGAAGTGATTTTTCCAGTGCACCAAAAGATCGCTGTCGGTGCAGCAAACATGGGTGTTTGCTATCCTGACCTATGCACAGACGTGTTGCAGCTCCCATGGCAAGGATCAAACTCATACGCAACCAGACCAGAGAAGCTGCTCATCATGAGATCAAAGAGCAAATTAGGAAGACGAAAGCTTGGGACAAGCTACAAGATTCACAATAGAAGCAGCCGACGATGGCAAGAATGAGCTGCCAAGAAAAGGCCCTGCAAGCTCGTCAGCGCTCCACCTCTCTGGCCAGCAGGTCGCTGATCAGTGAGTTGTTGAGCCTGCAGGTGGTTAGGTGAAGACAGGTCGTACATGTCAGCTTGCCGGGAAGGAAAATTATCTTTATTGACACCTGTCCTAATGGCGTGTCAAGCTAATAGGAGGTATTTGTGCATGTGGTGCGGTAGGCTTGCCAGGGCTCTGATGTCTCGTACACAACCTTCTTCTTGTAGACGTTGTTGGGCCTCCAAGTGCAGAGGTTTGTAGGACAGTAGCAAATTTCCCTCAAGTGGATGACCTAAGGTTTATCAATCCGTAGGAGGCGTAGGATGAAGATGGTCTCTCTCAAGCAACCCTGCAACCAAATAACAAAGAGTCTCTTGTGTCCCCAACACACCCAATACAATGGTAAATTGCATAGGTGCACTAGTTCGGCGAAGAGATGGTGATACAAGTGGATGGTAGATAAAGGTATTTGTAATCTGCAAATATAAAAACAGCAAGGTAGCAAGTGATAAAGGTGAGCGTAAATGGTATTGCAATGCGTTGAAACAAGGCCTAGGGTTCATACTTTCACTACTATAAGTTCCCTCAACAATAATATCATAATTGGATCACATAACTATCCCTCAACATGCAACGAAGAGTCACTCCAAAGTCACTAATAGCGGGGAACAAATGAAGAGATTATGGTAGGGTACGAAACCACCTCAAAGTTTCTTTCCAATCAATCCGTTGGGCTATTCCTATAAGTGTCACAAACAACCCTAGAGTTCGTACTAGAATAACACCTTAAGACACAAATCAACCAAAACCCTAATGTCACCTAGATACTCCAATGTCACCTCAAGTATCCGTGGGTATGATTATACGATATGCATCACACAATCTCAGATTCATCTATTCAAACCAACACAAAGAACTTCAAAGAGTGCCCCAAAGTTTCTACCGGAGAATCACGACGAAAACGTGTGCCAACCCCTATGCATAGGTTCGGCGGAACCCGCAAGTTGATCACCAAAACATACATCAAGTGAATCACGTGGTATCCCATTGTCACCACAGATACGCACGGCACGACATACATCAAGTGTTCTCAAATCTTTAAAGACTCAATTCGATAAGATAACTTCAAAGGGGAAACTCAATCCATTACAAGAGAGTAGAGGGGGAGAAGAAACATAAGATCCAACTATAATAGCAAAGCTCGCAATACATCAAGATCGTATCACGTCAAGAACACGAGAGAGAGAGAGAGATCAAACACATAGCTACTGGTACATACCCTCATCCCCGAGGGAGAACTACTCCCTCCTCGTCATGGCGAGCACCGGGATGATGAAGATGGCCACCGGAGAGGGATTGCCCCCTCCGGTAGGGTGCCTGAACGGGTCTAGATTGGTTTTCGGTGGCTACGGAGGCTTCTGGCGGCGGAACTCCTGATCTATTGTCTGTTCTGGAAGTTTTAGGGTACGTGAGTATATATGGGTGCAGGAAGTACGTCGGTGGAGCTTCGGGGGCCCCACGAGGCAGGGGCGCGCCCTAGGGGGGGTGCCCCCACCCTCGTGAGCACCTCCCTTGGCTCCTAACATGGGGTCCAAGTCCATCCGGTAGCTTTCCTTCCAAAAATAACTTCTACAATTGATTTCGTTCCGTTTCGACTCCGTTTGATATTCCTTTTCTTCAAACCACTGAAATAGGCAAACAAACAGCAAATCTGGGTTGGGCCTCCGGTTAATAGGTTAGTCCCAAAAATAAGATAAAAGTGGATAATAAAGCCCAATATTGCCCAAAACAGTAGATAACATAGCATGGAGTAATCAAAAATTATAGATACGTTGGAGACGTATCAAGCATCCCCTAGCTTAATTCCTGCTCGTCCTCGAGTAGGCAAATGATAAAAACAGAATTTTTGATGCAGAGTGCTACTTGGCATAATTTCAATGTAATTCTTCTTAATTGTGGTATGAATATTCAGATCTGAAAGATTCAAGGCAAAAGTTCATATTGACATAAAAATGATAATACTTAAAGCATACTAACTAAGCAATTATGTCTTCTCAAAATAACATGGCCAAAGAAAGTTCATCCCTACAAAATCATATAGTTTAGTCATGTTTCATTTTTGTCACACAAGAATGCTCTCATCATGCACAACCCCGATGACAAGCCAAGAAATTGTTTCATACTTTAGTAATCTCAAACCTATAAACTTTCACACAATATATGAGCGCGAGCCATGGACATAGCACTATGGGTGGAATAGAATATAATGAAGGGGGTTATGTGGAGAAGACAAAAAAGGAGAAATTCTCACATCAACGAGGCTAATCAATGGGCTATGGAGATGCCCACAGATTGATGTTAATGCAAGGCGTAGGGATTGCCATGCAACAGATGCCTAGAGCTATAAATGTATGAAAGCTCAACAAAAGAAACTAGTGGGTGTGCATCCAACTTGCTTGCTCACGAAGACCTAGGGCACTTGAGGAGGCCCATTGTTGGAATATACAAGCCAAGTTCTATAATGAAAATTTCCCACTAGTATATGAAAGTGACAAAACAAGAGGCTCTCTATCATGAAGATCATTGTGCTACTTTGAAGCACAAGTGTGGCAAAGGATAGTAACATTGTCGCTTCTCTCTTTTTCTCTCATTTTTTTGGGCCTTCTATTTGTTATGGCCTTTCTCTTTTTTTGGGCCTTCTTTTTTTATGGCCTTTCTCTTTTTTTATTTATTCCTCACTTGGGACAATGCTCTAATAATGATGATCATCACACTTCTATTTATTTACAACTCAATGATTACAACTCGATACTAGAACAAAGATGACTCTATATGAATGCCTCCGGCGGTGTACCGGGATATGCAATGAACCAAGAGTGACATGTATGAAAGAATTATGAACGGTGGCTTTGCCACAAATACTATGTCAACTACATGATCATGCTAAACAATATGACAATGATGAATGTGTCATGATGAACGAAATGATGGAAAGTTGCATGGCAATATATCTTGGAATGGCTATGGAAATGACATAATAGGTAGGTATGGTGGCTGTTTTGAGGAAGATATAAAGAGGTTTATGTGTGAAAGAGCGTATCATATTACGGGGTTTGGATGCACCGGCGAAGTTTGCACCAACTCTCAATGTGAGAAAGGGCAATGCACGGTACCGAAGAGGCTAGCAATGATGGAAGGGTGAGAGTGCGTTTAATCCATGGACTCAACATTAGTCATAAAGAACTCACATACTTATTGCAAAAATCTACAAGTCATCAAAAACCTCTGCACTACGCGCATGCTCCTAGGGGGATAGATTGGTAGGAAAAGACCATCGCTCGTCCCCGACCACTACTCATAAGGAGGACAATCAAATAACACCTCATGTTTCAAATTTGTTACATAATGTTTACCATACGTGCATGCTACGGGACTTGCAAACTTCAACACAAGCATTTATGAAATTCATAACTACTCAGCTAGCACGACTTTGATATTATTACCTCCATATCTCAAAATAATCATCAAGCATCAAACTTCTCTTAGTATTCAACACACTCATAAGAAAGTTTTTACTATTCTTGGATGCCTAGCATATTAGGATTATTTAAGAAAAGTACCATGCTATTTAAAACTCTCAAAATAATCTAAGTGAAGCATGAGAGTTCATCTATTTCTTCAAAATAAAACTACCACTAGGCTCTAAAAGATATAAGTGAAGCACTAGAGCATCGACAAACTACTCCGAAAGATATAAGTGAAGATCAATGAGTAGTTGAATAATTATGCAACTATGTGAAGACTCTCTAAAATTTAATAATTTCATATCTTGGTATTTTATTCAAACAGCAAGCAAAGCAAAATAAAATGGCATCTAAGAATAGCAAACATCATGTGAAGAAGCAAAAACTTAGGATCAACCGATACTAACCGATAGTTGTTGAAGAAGAAAGGTGGGATGCCAACCGGGGCATCCCCAAGCTTAGACGCTTGAGACTTCTTGAGATATTATCTTGGGGTGCCTTGGGCATCCCCAAGCTTGAGCTTTTGTGTCTCCTTAATTCCTCTCATATCACGGTCTCCCTAAATCTCAAAAGCTTCATCCACAGAAAACTCAACGAGGACTCGTGAGATAAGTTAGTATAAACCATTGCAAAAACCTTATCATACTCTACTGTAGCAAATCACTAAAATTATTATTCAACATTGCATACTAAATTCCTCTGCATATTTAATAGTCCTATCCTCAAATAGAATCATTAAAGAAGCAAACATATGCAAACATAACAGCAATCTGCCTAAACAGGATAGTCTATAAAGAATGCAGCAACATCCATACTTCCCTAGCTCCAAAAATTATGAAAGAAAATTCCCACCGTAGTAAAGTTATTAGATCATAATATGCAAAAGGTTTCAACATTTTATTACATTCTGACTTTTCTAGGGAATTATTGCAATAGCGGTAAAATTTCTGTTTTCAAACAGCAACATGTGGACTTCTAAAATAGGCATAGTAAAGACTATCAATGCCACTTTTATAAAAGATGCAAAAAATTGTTCTAAATAACAGCAAGCAAATCCTAACAAAATAAATTGACGCTCCAAGGAAAACACATATCATGTGGTGAATAAAAATATAGCTCCAAGTAAAGTTACCGATGAACGAAGACGAAAGAGGGGATGCCTTCCGGGGCATCCCCAAGCTTAGGCTCTTGGTTGTCCTTGAATATTACCTTGGGGTGCCTTGGGAATCCCCAATCTTAGGCTCTTGCTACTCCTTATTCCATAGTCCATCGAATCCTTACCCAAAACATGAAAACTTCACAACACAAAACATAACAGAAAACTCGTAAGCTCCGTTAGTATATGAAAATAAATCACCACTTCAAGGTACTGTAAAGAACTCATTCTTTATTTATATTGGTGTTAAACCTACTGTATTCCAACTTCTCTATGGTTTATAAACTCTTTTACTAGCCATAGATTCATCAAAATAAGTAAACAACACATGAAAAACAGAATCTGTCAAAAACAGAACAGTCTATAGTAATCTGGATCAAAAGTATACTTCTGGAACTCATAAAATTCTCAAATAACTTTCTGGACCTGAGGAATTTATATATTAATCATCTGCAAAATAATTAAATAAATAGCACTCTCCAAATAAAAATGGCAGCAATTCTCGTGAGCGCTAAAGTTTCTGTTTTTTACAGCATGATCAACAAGACTTTCCCCAAGTCTTCCCAATGGTTCTACTTGGCAAAAACACTAATTAAAAGCATAAAACCACATATAAACAAAGGATATATGAATTATTTATTACTAAACAGGAACAAAAATCAAGGAAAATAAAATAAAATTGGGTTGCCTCCCAACAAGCGCTATCGTTTAACGCCCCTAGCTAGGCATGATGATTTCAACGATGCTCATATAGAAGATAAGGATTGTAACATAAAGAGAGCATAATGAAGAATATGACTAGCACATTTAAGTCTAACCCACTTCCTATGCATAGGGATTTTGTGAGCAAACAACTTGTGGGAACAAGAATTAACTTGCATAGGAAGGTAAAACAACCATAACTTCAAAACATTAAGCACATAGAGAGGAAACTTGATATTATTGCAATTCCTACAAGCATAAGTTCCTCCCTCATAATAATTTTCAGTAGCATCATGAATGAATTCAACAATATAACCAACACCTAAAGTATTCTTTTCATGATCTACAAGCATAGAAAATTTACTACTCTCCACATAAGCAAATTTCTTCTCATGAATAATAGTGGGAGCAAACTCAACAAAATAACTATCATGTGATTGAAAATTAAGATCAAGATGACAAGTTTCATGGTTATCATTATTCTTTAAAGCATACGTGTCATCACAATAATCATCATAGATAGGAGGCATGCTTTCATCATAGTAAATTTTCTCGTCAAAGCTTGGGGGACAAAAAATATCATCTTCATCAAACATAGCTTCCCCAAGCTTGTGGCTTTGCATATCATTAGCATCATGGATATTCAAGGAATTCATACTAACAACATTGCAATCATGCTAATCATTCAGATATTTAGTGCCAAACATTTTAATGCATTCTTCTTCTAACACTTTGGCACAATTTTCCTTTCCATCATACTCACGAAAGATATTAAAAATATGAAGTGTATGAGACAAACTCAATTCCATTTTTTAATAGTTTTCTTTTATAAACTAAACTAGTGATAAAACAAGAAACTAAAAGACTCGATTGCAAGATCTAAAGATATACCTTCAAGCGCTAACCTCCCCGGCAACAACACCAGAAAAGAGCTTGATGTCTACTACACAACCTTCTTCTTGTAGACGTTGTTGGGCCTCCAAGTGCAGAGGTTTGTAGGACAGTAGCAAATTTCCCTCAAGTGGATGACCTAAGATTTATCAATCCGTAGGAGGCGTAGGATGAAGCTGGTCTCTCTCAAGCAACCTTGCAACCAAATAACAAAGAGTCTCTTGTGTCCCCAACACACCCAATACAATGGTAAATTGTATAGGTGCACTAGTTCGACGAAGAGATGGTGATACAAGTGGTATATGGATGGTAGATAAAGGTATTTGTAATCTGAAAATATAAAAACAGCAAGGTAGCAAGTGATAAAAGTGAGCGTAAACGGTATTGCAATGCGTTGAAACAAGGCCTAGGGTTCATACTTTCGCTAGTGTAAGTTCCGTCAACAATAATATCATAATTGGATCACATAACTATCCCTCAACATGCAACAAAGAGTCACTCCAAAGTTACTAATAGCGGGGAACAAACGAAGAGATTATGGTAGGGTACAAAACCACCTCAAAGTTATTCTTTCCAATCAATCCGTTGGGCTATTCCTATAGGTGTCACAAACAGCCCTAGAGTTTGTACTAGAATAACACCTTAAGACACAAATCAACCAAAACCCTAATGTAACCTAGATACTCCAATGTCACCTCAAGTATCCGTGGGTATGATTATACGATATGCATCACACAATCTCAGATTCATCTATTCAACCAACACAAAGGACCTCAAAGAGTGCCCCAAAGTTCTACCGGAGAATCACGACGAAAACGTGTGCCAACCCCTATGCATAGGTTCATGGGCGGAACCCGCAAGTTGATCACCAAAACATACATCAAGTGAATCACGTGGTATCCCATTGTCACCATAGATACGCACGGCAAGACATACATCAAGTGTTCTCAAATCTTTAAAGACTCGATCGGATAAGATAACTTCAAAGGGGAAACTCAATCCATTACAAGAGAGTAGAGGGGGAGAAGAAACATAAGATCCAACTATAATAGCAAAGCTCGCGATACATCAAGATCGTATCACCTCAAGAACACGAGAGAGAGAGAGAGATCAAACACATAGCTACTGGTACATACCCTCAGCCCCGAGGGAGAACTACTCCCTCCTCGTCATGGAGAGCACCGGGATGATGAAGATGGCCACCGGAGAGGGATTGCCCCCTCCGGCAGGGTGCCGGAACGGGTCTAGATTGGTTTTCGGTGGCTACGGAGGCTTCTGGCGGCGGAACTCCCGATCTATTGTCTATTCTGGAAGTTTTAGGGTACGTGAGTATAGATGGGTGCACGAAGTACGTCAGTGGAGCTTCGGGGGCCCCATGAGGCAGGGGGCGTGCCCTAGGTAGGGGCGCCCCCACCATCGTGAGCACCTCCCTTGGCTGCTGACGTGGGGTCCAAGTCCATCCGGTAGCTTTCCTTCCAAAAATAACTTCTCTAGTTGATTTCGGTCCGTTTCGACTCCGTCTGATATTCCTTTTCTTCGAAACACTGAAATAGGCAAAAAACAGCAAATCTGGGCTGGGCCTCAGGTTAATAGGTTAGTCCCAAAAATAATATAGAAGTGGATAATAAAGCCCAATATTGCCCAAAACAGTAGATAACATAGCATGGAGTAATCAAAAATTATAGTTACGTTGGAGATGTATCAGGCTCCTCCTCCACATGACACCTAACAGCGCATTTAATGTGTTTTTGTCCAAACTAGCAGAGTTAGGTATGATAGTTTTGTATCAGTCTAATCACCCTGTAATGACCTTTTTGACACTGTGATAACACCTTTAGATATAAAAGGAGGGCCGGGGAAACTTTCACATGGGTTCGAACCCTTTCCAATCTTCACACATAGGTAACCATCCAGCTACCTTGTCCTAGCGACTTACCGGGGAGAGCGCTCCGTGTACTTTCGTCGACATTAACCCAATACACTAAAGCAGGAGTAGGGTTTTATGCTTCTCAGTGGCCCGAACCTGGGTAAACTGTGGTGCCTCTCATTGCCCTTGCTCTTTGCGTTGTTGTTCCCCCTTGCCGAACTAGGAAGGGGGCTGCATTGCCCCAGAGATCGCCGGTTCCACGCCGACATCTTTGGTGCGCCAGGTAGGGGGTGCATCATTGCGAACCAAGACAGCGAGTAGCACGTCGACTTCATCGAGTTCAGCATCTTCTTCGTCATCCAAAGCACCCAAGAAGAAGGGCTCCATGAAAATGGAACCTTCCTCATCCAAGCTCCCACCACACTCGCCTGCGGGTGGCGCACGCGGCACTGCCACGGTGAATGGTCTAGGCGCCATGGGGGGCGTGGCCGGCACAGGAGGTGCGGTTTCCGTTCCAACCGCAGCGGGAGCAGACAATGGAAACGTCGGAGCTGGTCAACTTTCTCGACCCTCTGGCGGCGGCAGCAGCAATGGCGTGGGCGATGCAGACACTCAACTCTCGCTTCCCCTGCGCGATGGTGAACACATCCACTGGAGCAACCCCGCCCAGACAGGGGAGATGGCATCCAGGTACACGCCGTGTCCGTTGCATGATGGGCATGACGTGACGCCAAGTGACGTTGTTGTACCCCCACAACAGCGCCCGCATGGCAAATCGCCCGTTGATCAGGCCCAAGATCTTCAGGCGCCGCTCCCGCCATGCCAACTCGTCATCGCCCCCGCGGAACAGTGACAAGATCGCAACAGTGCTCATGCTGGTTCTGCTAGGAGTCGACCGGCGTCACACTCTTCACGTTCCAACGCTCTTTTGATGGTGAAAGAGGCAATGGGGCGAGCATATATGCTACTGGACTTCCCTCTAGTGGCCGACAAGATGGACGGATGAAGAGCGACTATACGGAGTTTGATCAAGTTTTCTGATGCAAATAGATCCTAGTTAATGGAGCCCTTGCGGCATACACCAGCTATACCCGCACCTCAATCCGAGGGCCGTGTGGCAGGCGGCGTAGCCACAGTGCAATCACCTCCTCGGCAACAACCTCAGCGGCAACACTAGCATTCCAGCGGACCCAACAGGACGCACAGCTCAATGACACGTTGATGGCTTCTTCAGACCCCGCAGACACAGCGACATCAGAAGCAAGTGTTGCTGGTCACACGAGCGGAAGACACTCACACTACCATCCAAGGGCGCCTGGAGGCGCATCGTCAATCTAACGAGCACAATGGTTCAGTCAGCGATGAGCTAGTGCCTTTTATTGGCGGGCACTTACCGCACAAGGTCGGGTACCCCGCCTTCACATGTAAGCTGTGGCAAGTCCACTCGCCGTCCGTCTGCGTGTTTAGACCTGAGGTCCGAAAAAGTACAATGGCAGTCAAAACCCGCTAGAGTTCTTAGGTGTTTACACAATCGCGATACAGGCTGCCGGGAAAGGGATGAGAAAGTACTAGCCAACTACTTCCCATTGGAGCTTAAGCCCAACATGAGGTCCTGGTTGATGAACCTGCCAGAGAACTCCATTTCTTTGTGGTTTGATCTTTGAAATGAGTTTGTTTGTGCCTTTACTGGGGGATAGAAGGTCTAGGGGTACCCAGTGATTTGCAAGTGATCCCGCAGAAGGAAGGAGAGGATCTGCGCAAGTACATCTAGAGATTCAGTTGTGTGCATCGTAGTATACCGGATATCCATCCTACAGTTGTGATTGTCGCATTCCACGTGAATGTGCGCAATCACAAGATGACGGAGATGATGCATATTCGGTTGCCAAAGACCGTCAACGAGCTCTACACCTTGGTGGACAAGTGCGCACGTGCAGAGGAAGGAAGAAGGCTTCCTGGGGAGGAGGCCAATGTCGAAGTCGACTCTGATGATGACGATGCGGTCACTCCCAAAAAGAAAGGTCAAAGACACAACAGGAAGCGCAAAGACAAGTCAGTTATGGCCATAGGAGGATCCGGCAACTCTAGCCCCGCATAGAAACCCAAAACAGAGAGTACCAGCAAGGAAGCAGCTACATGCACTGATTGCCAGGTTGCCGTGGCAGGAGAGAAAGCTGGCAAGTCCGACGGGTCATACTGCAAGATGCACCGTACCAAGGGATAAGACCTCCAGGAGTGCCACTGATAACTCACAAGTATAGGGGATCACCACAATTTTTGAGGGTAGAGTATTCAACCAAAATTTATTGATTCGACACAAGGGGAGCCAAAGAATATTCTCAAGTATTAGCAGCTGAGTTGTGAATTCAACCACACCTGGAAACTTAATATCTGCAGTAAAGTATTTAGTAGCAAAGTAATATGATAGTAGTGGTAACGGTAGCAAAAGTAATATTTTTGGTTTTATAGTGATTGTAACTGAGGAAGTCCTGGATTAGGGGGTCTCCGGACAACCGGACTATATCCTTTGGCCGGACTGTTGGACTATGAAGATATAAGATTGAAGACTTTGTCCCGTGTCCGGATGGGACTTTCCTTGGCGTGGAAGGCAAGCTTGGCAATACGGATATGTAGATTTCCTCCCTTGTAACTGACTCTGTGTAACCATAGCCCCCCGGTGTCTATATAAACCGGAGGGTTTAGTCCGTAGGACAACAGACAATCATACCATAGGCTAGCTTCTAGGGTTTAGCCTCTATGATCTCGTGGTAGTTCAACTCTTGTAATACTCATATCATCAAGATCAATAAAGCAGGACGTAGGGTATTACATCCATCAAGAGGGCCCGAACCTGGGTAAACATCGTGTCCCCCGCCTCCTGTTACCATCCGCCTTAGACGCACAGTTCGGGACCCACTACCCGAGATCCGCCGGTTTTGACACCGACATTGGTGCTTTCATCGAGAGTTCCACTGTGCCGTCACCGTAAGGCTTGATGGCTCCTTCGATCATCGGTAACGATGCGGTCCAGGGTGAGGTTTTCCTCCCCGGACAGATCTTCATATTCGGCGGCTTCGCACTTCAAGCCAACTCGCTTGGCCATTTGGAGTAGATCGAGAGCTACGCCCCTGGCCATCAGGTCAGGTTTGAAAACTTAAACTACACTACCGACATCTGCGGAGACTTGATCTTCGACGGATTCGAGCCCATGTCAGGTGTGCCGCACAATCACGACGAGCATGACGTAACTCCGCCATCAGATAGTGTTCGGGAGATCACACCTGCAACTACTCCGACCCTCAATCGGGAGCAAATTGCGCCATCCGAGGACAGGGGGATAGATCCCGCCATGGAGGCCGCACTCTCAGTGGCGATGGAGCCGGATACTGAGTTCACCCCTTGTGAGAGCCGTGTTGCCGAACCACTGGATTCATCTCCGGCCACAGACTCCGAGCCGCCTGCGTCCGTGCCTATCAAATCTGATGCGGTGCCGATCATGGAGTTCACCTCCACGGATATCTTTCAGCACTCATGAGGGAGTCCTGGGTTAGGGGGTGTCCGGATGGCCAGACTATACCTTCGGCCGGACTCCTGGACTATGTAGATACAAGATTGAAGACTTCGTCCCGTGTCCGGAAGGGACTTTCCTTGGCGTGGAAGGCAAGCTTGGCGATACGGATATGTAGATCTCCTACCATTGTAACCGACTCTGTGTAACCCTAGCCCTCTCCGGTGTCTATATAAACCGGAGAGTTTTAGTCCGTAGGACGAACAACAATCATACCATAGGCTAGATTTTAGGGTTTAGCCTCTCTGATCTCGTGGTAGATCTACTCTTGTACTACCCATATCATCAATATTAATCAAGCAGGACGTAGGGTTTTACCTCTATCAAGAGGGCCCGAACCTGGGTAAAACATCGTGTCCCCTGCCTCCTGTTACCATCCGACCTAGACGCACAGTTCGGGACCCCCTACCCGAGATCCGCCGATTTTGACACCGACATTGGTGCTTTCGTTGAGAGTTCCTCTGTGTCATCACTTTTAGGCCCGATGGCTTCTCCGATCATCAACGGCGATGCGATCCAGGGTGAGACTTTTCTCCCCGGACGGATCTTCGTATTCGGTGGCTTTGCACTGTGGGCCAATTCGCTTGGTCATCTGGAGCAGATAGAAAGCTACGCCCCTGGCCATCAGCTCAGATTTGGAAGTTTGAACTACACGGCCGACATCCGCGGAGACTTGATCTTCGACGGATTCGAGTCACAGCCGAGCGTGCCGCACTGTCACGATGGGCATGATTTAGCTCTGCCGCCGAACAGTGCCCTGGAGGCCGCACCTGTGTTCGCTCCGACCCCTAGCTCGGAGCCGACCACACCAACCGAGGATGGGTGGTTAGACACCACCTCGGGGGTTGCAATCTCTATGGCGATCAAGCCGAACACCAACCCTATTCTCTGCGAAGCCTGTGACTCCAAGGAGCCAGACTCCTCTCCAGACTCTGAGCCCTCCGCGCCCCGACCGATCGAACCCGATTGGGCTGCGATCATGGAGTTCACCGCCGCGGACATCTTTCAGCACTCGCCCTTCGGCGATATTCTGAATTCACTAAAGTCTCTCTCTTTGTCAGGAGAGCCCTGGCTGGACTATGGTCAGCAAGTTTGGGATGCGGATGATGAAGAAATTCAAAGCCCACCAACCACCCACTTCATAGCCACTGTCAATGATTTAACCGACATGCTCGACTTCGACTCCAAAGACATCGATGTTATGGACGCCGATGCAGGAGACGATCAAGAACCAGTGCCTATAGGGCACTGGAAAGCCACCTCGTCGTATGATATGTACATGGTGGACACCCCAAAAGAAGGCAATGGCGATGGAACAGCGGAGGATGACCCCTCCAAGAAGCAGCCTAAGCGCCAGCGTCAGCGGCACCGCTCTAAATCCCACCAAAACAAAAACGGTGATTCTGGCACGGGGGATAATAACACCCCGGACAGTGCCGAAGACAACCACCTCTAGCAAGCTTCAGCACAAGAGGATAGAGAAGCCAGCCCTCATGAGAGAGCGGCAGACAGAGAGGTCGAGGACGATAATTATATGCCTCCCTCCGAAGATGAGGCAAGCCTCGACGACGACGAATTTGTCATGTCGGAGGATCCTGTCGAACAAGAGCGTTTCAAACGCAGGCTTATGGCCACGGCGAGCAGCCTCAAGAAAAAACAGCAACAACTTAGAGCTGATCAAAATTTGCTAGCCGGCAGATGGACTGAAGTCCTTGCGGCCGAAGAGTATGAACTCGAACGCCCCTCCAAGAGCTACCCAAAGCGCAGGTTGCTACCCCAATTAGAGGAGGAAGCACTTAAACCTACATCACCAATGCATGATGTGGCCGAAAGGCCACCCCGTGGCCGCGACAGAGAGGCCTCTCGGCCCTCCACTCAAGCCGCACCCCGGCGCCGCTCAAAAACCACCAAGGCATGGGAAAATGCGCCAGACCTGCAAGATATATTGGAGGACAAGGCAAGGCAAACAAGATCGATCTATGAATCACGTGGGCTCCCCACGGCACAAGACGGTACTCGTCACGCCGGATACAGTAAATCCAGCCGGGCCAAACACAGTAGACAAAGCTCGTTTGAGCTGCATCGTGATGTAGCCCAATACAGAGGTGCCGCACACCCACTATGCTTCACAGATGAAGTAATGGATCATCAAATCCCCGAGGGTTTCAAACCCGTGAACATCAAATCATACGATGGCACAACAGATCATGCGGTATGGATCGAGGACTATCTCCTTCATATCCACATGGCCCGCGGTGATGACCTACATGCCATCAAATACCTCCCACTCAAGCTTAAAGGACCAGCCCGACATTGGCTTAACAGCTTGCCAGCAAAATCAATTGGTTGTTGGGAGGACCTGGAAGCCGCATTCCTCGAAAATTTCCAGGGCACTTATGTGCGACCACCAGACGCCGATGACCTAAGCCACATAATTCAGCAGCCAGAGGAATCGGCCAGACAATTCTAGACACGGTTCCTAACCAAGAAAAATCAAATCGTTGACTGTCCGGACGCAGAGGCCCTAGCAGCCTTCAAGCATAACATCCGCGACGAGTGGCTTGCACGACACCTAGGACAGGAAAAGCTGAAATCTATGGCAGCCCTCCCGACACTTATGACCCGCTTTTGCGCGGGAGAAGACAGCTGGCTAGCTCGCAGCAATAAAATGACCAAGAGCCCTGGTAATTCGGATACCAAGGACAGCAGTGGCAGGTCGCGTCGCAACAAGCAAAAGGGCTGCATTAACGGCGACAATGCTGAGGATATGACAGTTAATGCCGGATTCAGAGGCTCTAAACCCGGTTAGTGGAAAAAGTCATTCAAAAGTAATACTCCGGGCCCGTCCAGTTTGGACCGAATACTCGACCGCTCATGCCAGATACATGGCACCCCCAAAAAACCAGCCAATCACACCAATAGGGATTGCTGGGTGTTCAAGCAGGCAGGCAAGTTAAATGCCGAAAGCAGAGACAAGGGGCTGCATAGCGATGACGAGGAGGAGCCCCGGCCGCTGAACAACAGTGGACAGAAAGGTTTTCCCCCACAAGTGCGGACGGTGAACATGATATACGCAACCCACGTCCCCAAGAGGGAGCGGAAGCGTGTGCTATGGGACGTATACTCGATGGAGCCAGTCGCCCCAAAGTTCAACCCATGGTCTTCCTACCTGATCACTTTTGATCGAAGGGACCACCCCACTAGCATCCGTCATGGCGGATTCGCCGCATTGGTTCTAGACCCAATTATTGACGGATTTCACCTCACTAGAGTCCTTATGGACGGCGGCAGCAGCCTGAACCTGCTTTATCAGGATACAGTGCGGAAAATGGGCATCGATCCCTCGAGGATTAAACCCACCAGAACGACCTTTAAAGGCGTCATACCAGGTGTAGAAGCCAACTGTACAGGCTCAGTTACACTTGAAGTGGTCTTCGGATCTCCTGATAATTTCTGAAGCGAGGAGTTAATCTTCGACATAGTCCCGTTTCGCAGTGGCTATCATGCACTGCTCGGGCGAACCGCATTTGCCAAGTTCAATGCGGTGCCGCACTATGCATACCTCAAGCTTAAGATGCCAGGCCCTTGAGGAGTCATCACGGTCAATGGAAACACCGAACGCTCTCTCCGAACGGAGGAGCATACGTCGGCTATCGCAGCGGAAGTACAAAGCGGCCTCTCAAGGCAATTCTCCAGTCCGGCCATTAAACGTCCGAACACTTTCAAGCGCGCCCGGAGTAACCTACAACTAGACCGCCTGGCACGTTCCGAGCAAGCGTAGCAATGCGGCCCCAACCCCAGCCCTCGCGAACCTGCGAAACCAGTGTTGCACGTACATAACTACGCTCTAGAAATACCATGGGCACAGGGGGAGGGGCACCATCACGACATGCCCGAAACGCGGCTTAAACTGCACTAGGGGCTGTCGATTTCTTAATTTTCTCTTATTTTCAGGACTCCATTCTTCGTAAGGCTTATCCAGCAGTACAATTGCCGCACAAACGATATAACCAGGGAAGCAGAAAGCTACGCCGCACTATGGAACTCTAAGGTGGTCTCTATAATGAGCAGTATGCCTGTTTCGCATAACATTCCGCAGCTCGCCCCTGGAAAGGACATATTTGATAGTCCCATCTTTTGCTTATCGCACTATTTGTATCGTTCTGCTTTGATCGCAACTTTTTTAAATACACAATGCATAGCTTCCGCCTATTATTGCATTACCTCTTTTTTACGAATATATGTTCATTAATGACATGTTGCACCCGTACACTTTGGTACGGCCAATACGCCAGGGGCTTAAGTACCCCACAACATGGTGTGAGAAGTTCGAACACTTTCACACGTGCGGCACCCCGAACTTATAGCATTATATGCATCGGCTCCGAATCATGTCTTGGGTCAATAGTTGGGTTTGCCCGGCTCCTATGTTTTGGTACCTTATGTTCCGTTATATCGGCTAAGGTAGCACTAGGAGAACTACTGCGATTGTGCCCTAGTTGAGCTGGGCTAAGCACCTCAGTAGAGAAAGCTAAAACTGACCGTCATGATGAGGCGAGAGCTGGTCGCTGTTCGAGAGGTTTTCGAGTCCCTAAAGAGTTATGCCACTTAGAGCGAAGAGTCGGCTTTGTCCGGCCTAGGCGTGGATAGCGCCCCGAACTCGGTCTTCCAAACACTAGGGGCTTCGCCGAAATTTAAAATTATAGAATTCTATGGCTAAGTGAGAGTGTTCAAGCATTATAGTCCGATTGCCTTGTTCGTTGTGTTGAGCGCCTCCCTCGAAGGACCCAAGAATGGGAAAAAGAGCGCTCATGTTTATCCCGAACACCCCAGCACTCGTGCCATGGGGGCAGAAGCCGACGACTCGCCATCTCTCAAATTTGATAAACGGCCGCACAAAAGGTAATATTTTAAATTCAAAAAGCATTGCTTAGCGCACATGAACAAGTTTTCAGCGCACAGGACAAAACGAGCGAGTTCACTGAAAAATTACATTCATGGAACATTCATCCGCCACAAGGCGGGCACCCTTCAGAACGCCCTCATAATACATCTCGGGCTTGCGATGCTCCTTGCCCGGCGGTGGCCCGTCCTTCACAAGCTTCTCAGCATCCAGCTTTCCCCAGTGCACCTTCGCATGGGCAAGCGCCCTACGGGCACCCTCGATGCATACAGAGCGCTTGATGACTTCGAGCCTTGGACAGGCCTCCACCAGCTGCCTCACCAGCCTGAAGTAGCTCCCAGGCATGGCCTCTCCAGGCCACAGCCGGACTATGAGGCCCTTCATGGCCTGTTCGACCACCTTATGGAGCTCGACCAGCTGTTTCAGCTGGTCGCTTAAGGGCACCGGGTGTTCGTCCTCAGCATACTGAGACCAGAACACCTTCTCCGTCGATCTTCCCTCCTCGGCTCGATAGAAGGCGGCGGCATCCGACACGCTATGGGGGAAGTCTGCGAATGCTCCTGGAGAGCTCCGGATTCGGGTAAGTGACAAGTAATTCACTTTTACGTGCTTGCTTTGCATAAAGAATGCCTTACCCGCCGCTATCTTTTTTATTGCCTCAACCTCCTAGAGGGCCTTTTGGGCTTCGACCTTGGCAGACTTGGCATCTTCAATGGCCGCCGCGAGCTCAGACTCTCGCGTCTTCGAGTCAAGCTCCAAACTCTCATGTTTTTTCATGAGAGCCTGGAGCTCTTGCCGCACCTCGCCAACCTGCGTCTCATGCTTCTCCCACTCGGTGCGCTCCGTGGCCGCCCTCTTTTCGGCCTCAGACATCGCTTGCTTAAGGGTCGCCACCTCAGTTGTGGCCCCTACAATAGCCGCGTTAATCATATCACTTTATGCACTTGCACCTTTCACATATTTCAATAAGGTATTTCTTACCTTCCTTTTCCTAGAGGTAGTTCTTGGCTAGGCCGAGCTCTTGCTCGGACCGCTCGAGGGTCTGCTTCAGCGTATCCACCTCCGCAGTCAGTGCGGCGGAGGCCAGCAGTGAAGCCTGCATACGCATATTGACTTGATTATGTTACACTCCTACGAATGTTATTAGATCCTCTATTCGGCTTTTCTTTCCGAACGCCGAACAGAGCATCAGGGGCTACTGTCTATGTGGTAATATTTTTACATATTCTTTACGTACCTCAAAGCCTGTTAGAAGGCTGGCATAGGCTTCAGTCAGTCCGCTCTTGGCGGACTGGACCTTCTGGATCACCGCACTTATAATAGTGCAGTGCTCCTTGTCGATGGAGGCCCCGTTAAGCGTCTCCAGCAAATTGTCCGGTGCCTCCGGTTGGACGGAGGTCACCGGCTCGGAGGCTCGCTCCTCTTGGAAGGAGGCTGCCTACTAGAGTTCGGAGCCATTGAAGGTTCTGGCGCGGTGTCCGGCTCAAGGCCGGACTTGGAGCCCTTAGGGGTTCTATCCCCTTTACGCCTGGAGTCCGGGAGGTTGCCTTGCGGCGCCTCCAGGACCACCTCCTCCTGGCTTGGAACCTGTTGGGACGCCACCTCGGCGCCGTCCGTAGGGTGGGGGGAGGAAGCCATCGGAAGCGAATTCACATCCGACGAATCAAGGGAGCCGCTCGACGACTCGTCGAGCCCGGCCTTGGGCGGACTGCACAATCATGTTCGACGTAAGGAAAAGCTGTGCAATGGGGGAATACTATGAGTCACTCCGGTATCCAGATACTTATGATCTCGCCAGGGGCTTGGCCCTGTGCGGCCACTCCTCTTCGCCGTCATCGGCATTGGTGGAGTAGTCCGGAGGAGGGGTCTTCCCCCTCTTGGACCCTTCGGCCTCCCCGGTTGGGGCGGCCTTCCTTTTCTTCCCTCCCCCCGCTGGAGGGGGAGAGGTCTCTTCTCCTCCTCCTCGTCTTCGTGGGAGGAGTGCGCCTTCGAATCGTCGGATGATGAATCCGACACCTCCTGGCGCTGGGCACTCTTTCGAGTCCCCGTGGCCTTCTTCTTGGCCTTCTTCTCTGGCACCACGTAGGGTGCCGGAACCAGCAGCTTCAACAAGCGAGCGTCTGCTGGGCCTTCGGGCAA
This sequence comes from Triticum urartu, assembly GCF_003073215.2. Taxonomy (NCBI): domain Eukaryota; kingdom Viridiplantae; phylum Streptophyta; class Magnoliopsida; order Poales; family Poaceae; genus Triticum; species Triticum urartu. The sequence goes on along the minus strand of NC_053025.1, from coordinate 398,757,916 downwards.
AGGAGCCGGGCAGTTGATCTGTTCGGACGTCTCCTGCCAATCCTGTCAAAGGTAAGGGAGCTTAGATCTCGCATGGAGTCAAACTATGAAAAACTAATACCCTGTAAAAGGTAAAAGCATCTTACCGCACGAGCGTGACGCTGCGTGCTGAATCCGCGATCCTCGGTAGCGGATGTGGGGGCCTCGGCGCCCTTGAAAAGCACCTTCCAGGCATCTTCGTATGTCGTGTCGAAGAGCCTGCTCAGAGTTCGGTGCCGCGCCGGGTCGAACTCCCACAGGTTGAAAGCCCGTTGTTGACACGGGAGGATCCGGCGGATGAGCATAACCTGGACTACGTTGACAAGTTTGAGCTTCCTGTCCACCAGGGTTTGGACGCATGTTTGGAGTTCGGTCATCTCTCCTTTTTTACCCCACGACAGGCCCGTCTCTTTCCAGGAGGCGAGCCGCGTAGGGGGTCCGGATCGGAACTCGGGGGCTGCGACCCATTCAGGGTCGCGCGGCTCGATGATGTAAAACCACCCCGATTGCCACCCCTTTAGGGACTCCATGAAGGAGCCCTCGAACCATAGGACGTTGGGCATCTTGCCCACCATGGCGCCTCCACACTCTGCTTGGGTGCCGCGCACCACCTTCGGCTTGACATTGAAAGTCTTGAGCCATTGGCCGAAATGGGGGCGGATGCGGAAGAAATCCTCGCACACGACGATAAACGCCGAGATGTTGAGGACAAAGTTCGGGGCCAGATCATGGAAATCCAGGCCATAGTAGAACATGAGCCCCCGGACAAATGGGTGGAGAGGGAAGCCCAGTCCGCGGAGGAAATGGGGGAGGAACACCACCCTCTCATGGGTCCTAGGGGTGGGGATGAGCTGCCCCTCTTCGGGAAGCCGGTGCACAATGTCGTTAGACAAGTATCCGGCCTTCCTCGGTCTTTTGATATGTCCCTCCCTGACGGAGGAGACCATCCACTTGCCTCCCGCTCTGGACATGGCTGGAGAAGGTTGAGGTGGGGTGTGCGGACTTGGGCGCTGGAGCTCGAGTGCGCGGAAATGGATAGGCAAAGGAGGAAGAAGGCATGGATGAAAAGGTGGATCCTTATCCCCTTACATGGGCGGACGCGACTATGCGCCCCCACCAGCCTGGTAAAACTCGCTTATCTCCCAAGCGCCGTAGTCAATGGCGCGGTTGGGTTACCCACACCCGTATTGATGAGAATCCCGGAATAAGGGGACATGATCTCTGCTTTAACAAGACGTGCCAAGGAAACCGCCTCGCTAAACGCACTGAGGTGGGACAGTAAAACGATTCAAATAAAGACTTGGCCGTGGTGTGATGTCATACTACAGAATACGTCAGCAGATTAGATTTGTGTAAATATTATTCTCTCTATGGCAATATGTGGAAACTTATTTTGCAGAGCCGGACACTACCATTGTGTTCAAAATCTTCTATGAAGTACTTGGAGGAGGAACCCGCCTTGCAATGCCGAAGACAATCTGCGCGCCGGACTCGTCGTCATTAAAGCCTGGTTCAGGGGCTACTGAGGATGTCCTGGGTTAGGGGGTGTCTGGATGGCCGGACTATACCTTCGGCCGGACTCCTGGACTATGAAGATACAAGATTGAAGACTTCGTCCCGTGTCCGGAAGTGACTTTCCTTGGCGTGGAAGGCAAGCTTGGCGATACGGATATGTAGATCTCCTACCATTGTAACCGACTCTGTGTAACCCTAGCCCTCTCCGGTGTCTATATAAACCGGAGAGTTTTAGTCCATAGGACGAACAACAATCATACCATAGGCTAGCTTTTAGGGTTTAGGCTCTCTGATCTTGTGGTAGATCTACTCTTGTACTACCCATATCATCAATATTAATCAAGCAGGACGTAGGGTTTTACCTCCATCAAGAGGGCCCGAACCTGGGTAAAACATCGTGTCCCCTGCCTCCTGTTACCATCCGACCTAGACGCACAGTTCGGGACCCCCTACCCGAGATCCACCGGTTTTGACTCCGACAACTCACCTTTCGGTGACGTGCTAAATTCATTAAGGTCTCTCTCCTTGTCAGGAGATCCTTGGCTGAACTATGTTCGGCTAGAATGGGATGCGGACGACGAAGAAATTCGCTCCCCACCCACCACCCACTTAGTAGCCACTATCAACGATTTAACCGACATGCTCGACTTTGGCTCCGAAGACATCGACGGTATGGACGATGATGCAGGAGACGAACAGGAACCACCGCCCACAGGGCGCTGGACCGCCACCTCATCATATGATATATACATGGTGGACACCCCCAAAGAAGGCAATGGCGACGAGACAGTGGAGGATGACCCCTCCAAGAAGCAACCCAAGCGCCGACGTTAGCGGTGCCGCTCTAAGTCCCGCCATAGCAAAGTTAGTGATACCGGCACAAGAGACAATAACACTCCGGATAGTGCCGAACATAACAATCCCCTTCAGCACGATTTAGAGCGGGAGGGTGAACAAGCTAGCCCTCTAGAGCGGCAGCAGATGGAGAATCGGAGGAGGACAATTACATGCCTCTCTCCGAAGACGAGGTGAGCCTCGGCGATGAAGAATTTATTGTGCCTGAGGATCCCATCGAATAGGAGCACTTCAAGCGCTGGCTTATAGCCACAACAAATAGCTTGAAGAAAAAGCAACAACAGCTTCGAGCTTATCAAGATTTGCTAGCAGACGGATGGAGCGAAGTCCTTGCGGCTAAGGAATATGAACTCGAGCGCCCAACCAAGAGTTATCCAAAGTGCAGGTTGCTACCTCACCTCGAGGAGGAAGCATTGAAACCCACATCACCAGCGTATGATGCGGCTGACGGGCCACCTCGTGACCGAGACAGAGAGGCATTTCAGCTCGAAGTCCAGCCCGCACCCCGCCGCCAATCAAACAAAAATACCAAGGCTAGGGGCAACACGATGCGAGACGTATTGGAAAACAAGGCAAAACATGCAAGATCGATCTACGGATCATGGGGGCGCGCACCAACACGCGACGATGATTGTCATGCCGGATACACTAAAAGCAAATCCGGCCGAGCCGAACACGGCAGACAAGACTCGTATGAACCCCGTCGTGATATAGCCTGGCATAGAGGCCCCGCACACCACTTATGCTTCACTGATGATGTAATGGATCACGAGTTCCCAGAAGGGTTTAAACCCGTAAACATCGAATCATACGATGATACTACAGACCCCGCGGTACGGTTAGAAGACGTGTTCTTCCACATTCACATGTACCGCGGGGATGACCTACATGCCATCAAGTTTCTCCCGCTAAAACTCAAAGGGCTGGCTCGACATTGGCTCAATAGCTTGCCGGAAAACTCCATCGGAAGTTGGGAGAACCTGGCAGAGGCATTCCTGGACAATTTCCAGGGCACTTATGTGCGACCACCGGACGCTGACGATTTAAGTCATATAACTCAGCAGCTAGGGGAATCGGCCAGGAAATTCTGGACCCGGTTCCTAACCAAGAAGAACCAAATTGTCGATTGTCCGGATGCAGAGGCCTTAGCGGCATTTAAGCATAATATCCATGACGAATGACTCGCCTGGCACCTCGGCCAAGAGAAGCCAAAATCCATGGCAGCCCTCACGACACTTATGACCCGCTTTTGTGCAGGCGAAGATAGCTGGTTGGCTCGTAGTACCAATACAGCAAGCAAACCTGGCATATCAGAAGCTAGGGATAGCAACGGCAAACCACGACGCAACAAACACAAGCGCCGCAAATATGGTGAAAACACCAAAAATACGGCAGTTAATGCCGGGTTCAGGGGCTCAAAGTCCGGTCAGTGGAAAGGGCCACCCAAAAATAAAAATCCGGGTCCATCTAGTCTGTACCACATACTCGATCACCAATGCCAAATTCATGGCACCCCAGAAACGCCAGCCACCCATACCGACAGAGAATGTTGGGTCTTCAAACAAGCCGGCAAGGCAGGTGCCAAAGACGAAGAGGGGTCTCAAAGCGACGATAGCGACGAAGAGCCCAGATCACCAAACACAGGAGGGCAAAAGAAATCCCCCCATATTCAATCGGTGAATGTGGTAAATACCACCCAAATTGCCAACTCGAACCAGATATGCACCTTTAGGGACGGCGACTCAACGGAACTAGCCGTCCCACAATATAAACTAGGGCCGGTAACCTTCAATTGCATGGATCTGTTTGCACACAAACACGTCACTATGTACCCTCGACGCCGGGGGTGATGCACTGCAGCTCACGTTGAAGGAGACCCATACGGAAGCGTGGTACACAAGCAATCTGGCGGGTGCTTTTGAGGACCCGAAACCCCACACGCCCGGGAGGGACCCCGTCAGGGCGTGCGTCGGCTATGGGCTGCCCTAGGTCGATCTGATCGCCCCTAGGGCCTCGAGGTTCGCCGCCCTGCAAACAAAGAATGAACGAATAACGAGGAAGAAGAAGAACAAGGGAGAGAGATAAAGGTAAAGGTAAAAAGACGATATATTGATAGTTCGATTGTGTGTTGTTCAAACGGCCGTCACCGCTTACATATATATGAGGCGGCTGGACTTCCCATACAATAAAAAGACTCAAATCATGTCCAAATCATCAAAAGTTACCCTAACTCGGACTACGAGGGCCGGAATTTCCGGTCTGGCCCGGAACTTCCGGGCTGAAATTATATCAAGTAGCCGTCTTGCACTGAATCTGAAGGCCGCATACTACTTCGGATGACGATGGTCCCAAAAGCAAAGTTGTAGATCTTGCAATGGTGAAAAACTCTTCAGTTGATCACTTTTTCATCCGAGGTCATCTTGATGTCGAAATCGGCCCCACAAAATTGCAAACAATGTTAAAATTCCAGTCTTCGGGGCGCACCGCGTGCAAACTTTCGGTTTAGCCCGGAACCTCTCCGGAAGTTTTGCCCGGAACTTCCGGGGCAAACTTATGAAGCACACCGTTTTGGCTCTAACTTTTGCATACAAACTCCGATTTAGACGTTTCTTATATCGAAATCGATCGTCCCGACGAGATGAAGACAATCCGTGTAGAAACATTTCTCGTATGAGTCCACTTTGGGGGTGTAATCAGCTGAATAGTGTTCTGAATATAAAATCTAAGTACTTCAAACACAACTTCGGCCGTAGAGATGAGACCGGGTGGCTATGTACCAAATATGAAAGTTTCTCCTTTTGACGATACGGAACTTTCTCACTTTGAGCCCTTCTCCATTTGAGGCCATCTTAATTAAGTTCTTGGCCGTGTCAAAATCTGGTGTCAACACATGCCCCCTTGTTTTTCGGCAAACTTGTGTGCCGAAAAATAACTTGCACGATGATTTTTCTAAGGACGATGTCAACACTCCCCAACGGAGTCACCAAAAAGTGTGTTTGCACACGAACAAGTCACCGTGTACCTTCGAAGCCGGGGGTGATGCACCGCAGCTCATGTCGAAGGAGACCCGCCGGAAGCGCGGTACGCAAGACAATTCTGTGGGTGGTTTTGAGGACCCGAAACCCCACATGCCCGGGAGGGACCCCGTTAGGGCGTGCGGCGGCTATGGGCTGCCCTAGGTCGACCTATCGCTCCTAGGGCCTCGAGGTTCGCCGCCCTGCAATGAAGAAGAACGAACGAAGAACAAGGAAGAAGAAGAACAAGGGAGAAGATAAAACTAAATGTAAAAGAAGATATATTGATTTGTCGATTGTATGTTCTTAGGACGATAAGTATATATTGGCCATTGCTTGTTTGAACCTATTGGGGAAAACTTGGGCGAGAACTTCTCAGCTTCTATAACAATCCGATGATAAGGTTCCATAGACCAAAACCATCCTCCGAACCATATTCTTCTCCCTTTCGCTAGGATTTTGCAGATAATCAAGAATGAACTTCCTCCAATCCTTACTTCGCCTGCATAAAAGTTTCATTAGTGGCCGAAGTTGTGGGCTTCGGTTCGGCCTTACCTATATTGACAAGACCTAGCATCGGCTATTGATAGAAATGTAATACACCATGGTTAACATAGTAGCCGGATGCTTGCTGTGCCAACTCTTTCGAATTGTCATGTCTAAATATATGAACAATTTTAAAGCAACCCAAGGTAAATCTTGCATCTAGACATACCAAAAGATAAACTATAAGTGATTCATCAAAACATTCATAACCCTTGTATATTTGTTGCACTACTAATAACGAATCACCGAAAACCTCAATATGTATAGCACCTATAGCAAGGCAAAGCGCCAATCCGAATAACAATGCATATTCGGCTTTGATCATTGTGCAAAAATATTTTAAGCGGCATGAGGCTTCACAAAATAGCTTCATATGGAGATAAATAAACAACACCAACACCTTGGCCATTGTTAGAAATTTAACCATCAATATATAATCTCCATGGTACTAGAGAGATCAAGCTAAAAATATATTATGCATGATGTCAATATGATCTCAATAATAAAATCAACCATGATTTGGCCTTACGTAAGTTCTGAAAACTAACAAGCCAAAGCACACCCAATCAAAACATAAGTTCACTTTGCAATTTTGGTGAATTGGTCTATGCATAATATCCTCAATGGCATCAATTTGACAAATTCCTTTGCAAGCACTTATCTCAATCTCTACTCAAACTAAGGACGGTGTTAGAGTACCACACCGGCCATTCTTACATATATTCTTAGGGCGATAGATAAGTATCGGCCATTACCATGAGGTCCATGTAGAATTCATTCACCAAATCATGTATAGCCAAAATAAACAAATGAAATAGCAATCAAATATTTCGGCCCTTTGGATTAGCAAGAAAAATGTAGCTAATAAATTGTATAGAGATTTGGTAATACCCTCTCATGATGCAGAAAATTATGTCGCTTCCATGGATCAAAATAAATCCAGGGAGGGTAATTTATCATACCTGATGATGAATTCCATGGCAAAGGCATCAATGGTATGGTTGAAAAACATGGATGATGTGCTAACTGAAGATTTTGATGGGGTGATGCAAACCTTCGGCTTAATTGTTTCTGGTTTCCATCCTTCTATTTCTTCACTTTTATAACACTTGTTGCAATAGAAGGTTGCACACCATTTTTATTTTGACTGCTCCTCTTGGGAACCCATGCCATGTTCTTCTTTTTCAGCTCTTGTGTACTATGTTTTTGTAATTCCTTCTTTCGCCAATACGATAAGCCGAGTGGGCACCCCGGCTGTGATTTTGTTTGAAGCAATGGCAATTCTTGTTTTACGTTGTGCACTGTCAACTTCTTTTCTTCATATTTGGCACTTTGACTCTTGATAATTGGTTACTTCTTCTCATTGCCTTTAGTAGCCAAAGTCAACACATTAATTGGCTCTTTTTCATTTGAGATCAAATCTGAAGTTGCACTCTTAAGACCATCTCTTTTAACATGGTACATTTGTTTGACCACCTCTTTCTTCTTCTTTGAGCTCCGGACCGATACCTTATGATTCAAACGACCTTTAACATATGATTGTTCAAATGTTGATCTTCTTGGAGATGCATAATATTGGTTAGATGGTCTAAAAAAAGATGTAGAGTGTGCCCTTGTATCATACCTGTCCCATGATGGATATGGATCTACATGAGCATAGGGATGCATCCACGACATTGGCACTGGCAACCCAAAATAAGGATATGAATATGTTGCATTAAAATGCTCACTTTGCCAATACCTATCCTCATATTTGCGCCTTGGGGGTGATCTTGGTTTCTTCGCATGATTTGGCCGATAAGCATTCTTCTCCCCACTCTTCTTTTGATATTTATCAAATAGTTCAGCGAAGGTGATTTTTGATCTCTTACACTTGCGCTTATTTTGGCCTTTGTTTTCTTTTGGTTTGCTTTCATCGATCATTGGATTTCCTTGTTGCCCCCCAGTCCTTACCGTCTTCATTGTAGCTTCGATGGAATTCTCACCCTCAAGTTCATGTTCATTGTGATCTTCAACTACTTCTTTACTTGAAAGCTTGATCCCATCACCTGCAGTTTTTACCTTCTCTTTAGATGGATCGGCTTGAAGTAGCCGATGCAAATTTTTTTTGCCATCAAGACCAATCGGAATAGACTGGTCATCTTTGGTGTTTCAACAAATTTCAATCGTCCTTTTTCAATGGCCGATTTAACTATTTGACGAAACATGTGGCAGTCCTCAAAATTATGCTTGGACGAATCATGCAACTTACAATACATTCATCCTTGGATAGATGGCTTGACATGGTGATCAAGAATTCTAATGTAATTATTTTTCAACAACAAAGCAAAGATTTGATCACACATGTTTGAATTGAAGGTATACTTTTTGTTTTCTAGCCGATCTTGGTGTGAGAACGGCTTTAGAGTTAAGCAAACGAATGGTTCAGATTTGGCATCTTCCCATTCGGCTATGAATTCTCTTTCACATACTTTTTCCGATGTCCTTAAATAAGAAACTATACTAGCATCGGTTTTCCCAAAAGATTTTAACCTTGGCTTTAAATTTCTGAAATCAATGTAGTTAGAACATACACGTCTCAATTGAGACCATGCGTAAGCCAAGCCTGAAGCAAGAAAAGCTACCCAATTAGATATGAACTTTAAATAAAGCAATGGGAAAATCTTTGGCTGCAGTAATAAGTCACTATCGGTCTCTTTGAATGGTACAATATATTGGCCGATATGCTTAGTAACAATTTTATTACTAACAAGGAAATTGCCCTTCTTCATTGGTCTTTGAAAATTACTTATTAGAAATTTTCTAATAGAAGCATCAACAATATAGTTGTGACCAAATCTGAAAATAGGTAAATTACTTGCTAGACATACCTCTTCAAATATGTTGGGAGAGCATGATGATTGCATATGATGAATAATATTGTGCTTTGCTTCTGGATGACTTCCCAACACCATGTCACAATTTTCTTCTTGATTTCGTGCATCATAAATTTGAAGATCTTTGTCAATCGAACTTTGTTCGGCTACTTGTTCTTGTCCTTGAAGCTTGTCAATTTCTATGGCACGAAACTCATAGGGCAGGAAGTAGGTTCCATTAACTTCAGAAAAATCAAGCATGGTTATTTTGCTATGCTTTCCATGCCCTTTCTCAATATACTTGCCTATTTGTATTTGATGGATTCAGAATATATACTACTTGATTCGGCTTTTTGAACCGAAGCACTTTCAAGTTCTGAATCATCCTTCTTTTCATTGATACTACCCATTGGCAATGCTTCTTTTAGCTGAGCCAATTCTTTTTTTATTTGTTTCTGGTGGCGAGCGGCAAAGTTGGCTTTAAGCTTTTTCTCAATTTCAGCCCACTCCAGATACGATTGCCCCCCGATGTTTTTAGATTCTTTCGGCAATGACATACGGGTGTTGCCGAAATTTTGCAGTACTGTAGGGGGTGTATAATATGATGTAGTACTAGGTGAAGGCATATGCATTGTTGTAAAACCATATTTTTGCTTGCCAATTTTATCAATTGGCGAAGATTCATCTTCTTGCAAAACTCTAGCTTTTATTGTCGCACAATGAGAAAATAGCCCTTTTTCATGTTGTTCAAGGCAAATAGCACTAATCCTCTTATTCTGGGCTAAACTCTTCAATGCAACCACCACTACCTCGTCTTCTACAATATTTGGCACAACCGCTCCTGTAAAATTTACATTTATTCTGCTATGACCTGAAAGGTGTGAAGCCGAATTTTGAGCATCTACAGTTGTGTATGGTGCTAAAAAATTACTAACATGAGGTGTAGCATATGACGATTGGGAGTAACTGGCCGAATAGCTACCAGTAGCATGGCCAATTCTCCCATCCATCGGCAAGGATGGATTCACATATTGAAAATTAGTTGCCGATGAATAAAAAGGTGAAACACTTTCTTGTATGCTATTGGAATTTTTAACATGAGGTGTTTCAAATTGATTAACCAAACCCATCATGTTGTTCATCGGCATATGGATTTGTGGGGTTGCCGATGCATGAGAGTTTGGATACATATGTTGTACGTTGCTAAAATCATAAGAATTTAAAGCATGAAGATTGCTTTGCATCGGCCCTTGCGCATAATTAGATGCATGATTGATAAAACTAGGGCTAGCCGATACATTATGCTCATTAGGTGATCCAACAAAAACATATGGATTATTTGCATCTACAAAGGGGAATTGGGTATTCATATTACCTTTGTAGATTGCAGTAACTTGATGACGATCTCTTCGTAGCAAGAACGGGCTGGAGACCGTTCAAAGCTTTGTCCACAACAGAGTCGCCAAAAAGTGTGTTCGCACACGAACACGTCACCGTGTACCCTCTACGCCGGGGGTGATGCACCGCAGCTCACGTCGAAGGAGACCCGTCCGGAAGTGCGGTACGCAAGCAATCCGGCAGGTGCTTTTGAGGACCCAAAACCCCACACGCCCGGGAGGGACCCCGTCAGGGCAAGCGGCGGCTATGGGCTGCCCTAGGTCGACCTGATCGCCCCTAGGGCCTCGAGGTTCATGTCCCTGCAAACGAAGAACGAATGAAGAACCAGGAAGAAGAAGAACAAGGGAGAGAGATAAAGGTAAAGGTAAAAAGATGATATATTGATAGATCGATTGTGTGTTGTTCAATCGGCCGTCACCCCTTACATATATATGAGGCGGCTGGACTTCCCGTACAAGAAAAGGACTCAAATCACGTCCAAATCATCAAAAGTTACCCTAACTCGGACTACGAGGGCCAGAACTTCCGGTCTGGCCCGGAACTTCCGGGCTGAAATTATATCAAGTAGCCCTCTTGCACTGAATCTGAAGGCCGCATACTACTTCGGATGACGATGGTCCCAAAAGCAAAGTTGTAGATATTGCAATGGAGAAAAACTCTTCAGTGGATCACTTTTTCATACGATGTCATCTTCATGTCGAAATCGGCCCCGCAAATCTGCAGACAATGTTAAAAATTCCAGTCTTCGGGGCACACCGCGTGCAAACTTTCAGTTTAGCCCGAAACTTCCGGAGCAAACTTATGCAGCACACCATTTTGGCTCTAACTTTTGCATACGGACTCCAATTTAGACGGCTTTTATATCGAAATCGACCGTCTCGACGAGATGAAGACAATCTGTGTAGAAACATTTCTCATATGAGTCCATCTTCGGGGTGTAATCAGCTGAATAGTGTTGTGAATATAAAATCTGAGTACTTCAAACACAACTTCGGCCATAGAGATGAGACCGGATGGCTATGGCCCAAATATGAAAGTTTCTCCTTTTAACGATACGGAATTTTCTCACTTTGAGCCCTTCTCCATTTGAGGCCATCTCAATTAAGTTCTTGGCTGTGTCAAAATCTGGTGTCAACAGGATCGTCTGGTTAACGCCAATCAGGGCAATCCAGCCGCACTAATCCTCGACCCAATAGTAGACGGGTTCCACCTCACTCGAGTCCTTATGGACGGAGGTAGTAGTTTAAATCTTCTTTACCAGGACACAGTGCGCAAGATGGGCATCGATCATTCAGCGACAAAATCCACTAAAGCCACTTTTAGAGGCATCATACCAGGTATGGAGGTTAGCTGTACAGGCTGCATTGCCCTCGAGGTAATCTTTGGATCACCATAAAATTACCGTATCGAAGAGTTAATCTTTGAAATCGCCCCTTTCCGCAGTGACTATCAAGCACTACTCGGGCGAACCGTGTTCGCTCGATTCAACGCGGTGCCACATTATGCCTACCGTAAGCTCAAAATGCCTGGTCCACGCGGCGTCATCACGGTTCATGGCAAGGTCGAACCTTCCGTTGGCACCAACAAATACACCACTGCCCTAGCAGCAGAAATAACGAGCAGCACCTTACAGCCGAACCTCGAGTCGACGTCCAGGCTCCCGGACACCGTCAAGGGGCTCCGAACTACTTTGCGAAAGAATACCCCGGCTCGACCAGAGCTCAACTAAACACTCCGGCGAAGGCCATGATAGGCCGAACTCAGCATTTCAACCGCCCTCCGGCACATAAACATTTCTCATATTTCCTTCGCAGGTTCACCTTTGCACCGACCAGGACGGACTCCACGGAGGCGGCTTGAACGCGTCAGGGAATCCTTAGACACTCCCCGCAGTGACCGTCCGGTTATATTACGGATCCGCACTCAAGCTCTTCCCCCTGATCACAGCAGGTTCTGCTACCACAACCCGTTTTTTATCACATGTACCCATACGCATAGACGTATTATTCAAATACAACATGTGGATCTATATGAAGTTTACCTGCTGATTATTTCTTCTGGAAATCATTTTGTCAAGTGGCATCCGTATACAGTGATATGCGTTAAATATGCCAGGGGCTTTGTTTTTCCCGTAACACGGCAATAAAAGTCCGAACACCTTCATGGAATTTCAGCACCCCGAACCTATAGGATTATATGCATCAGCTCCGAATCATGTCTTGGGTCAATAGTTGGGTTTGCCCGGCTCCCATGTTTTGGTACCTTATGTTCCGCTATATTGGCTAAGGTAGCACTGGGAGAACTACTGCGATTGTGTCCCGGTTCTTCCGGATGAGCACCTCAGTAGAGAAAGCCAAAAACTGACTATCATGATACGGCGAGAGCTGGTCAGCTGTTCGAGCGGTTACAAAATCTTTAAGGATTTCTCCCGCATAATGCCATAACCAATGCAGCGTGCGATAGATCGGTTTTTTCTCCGATCAGCCGCTTATAGAGCCCCTAGTACGGTCTTCCGAACATAAGGGGCTGCGCCGACCATACTAAAGCTCCTATGGATAAGTGAGAGTGATAAAGCCCTATAGTCCAATTGCCTGGTTCGTTGTGCTGAGGACCTCCTTCGAAGGATCCAAAAATGGGATAAAGAGTGCTCAGGTTTATCCCGAACACCCCCGTACTTCTTACGTGGGGGCAGAAGCCGATGACTGGCCAACTCTCAGGTTTAACGTAAAAACGTCCGCACAAGAGGGTAAAATTTTATATAACAGGCGACATATAAACGACCTTGTTCAAACATTACAATGGACAACATGATTGGCATTCATGGAAATATAATGTCCTTGGTGCATAGCTTCGCTGCAAGGTAGGATCCTTTCAGGACACTCTTATAATATAATTTGGGCTTGCGGTGCTCCTCCCTCTGGCGGTCCTCCGGTCACCAGCTTTTCGGCATCCATCTTCCCCCAGTGCACCTTTGCGTAGGCGAAGGCCATTCGCGCTCCTTCTATACAGACCGACCACTTGATGACGTCAAGTCGAGGGCAAGCGCTTACAAGCCGCCTCAAGAGCCCAAAGTAGCTGCTTGGATTCGGCTCGGCAGGCCATAGCCGGATAACCATATCTTTCATGGATAGTTCCGCCGCCTTATGCAGTTCGATCAACTGTTTCAGTTGATCGGCAAAAGGCACTAGATAATTCGGTGCCAAATACTGTGACCAGAAGAGCTTATCCATGGTGTTCCTTTCTTTGGCTCAGTAGAATTGGGAAGCATCTGATATGCTGCAAGGTAGCTCGGCAAATACACCTGACAAATCCGGATTCAAAATCGGAAACATAGTTTTCCCTTCAAATTCTTGCTTTACATAGGAAAAGCCTTACCCGCCACGATCTTTCTCGCCTCTTGGATCCCCTGCAGGGTGCTTTGGGTTTCCCCCCGGGCATCGCTCGTGGCTTGACGTGCCTTGGTGAGTTCGTACTCTTTCTCCATTGAACTCTGCTCCAAGGTCTCGCATTTACTTACGGCGTCTTGCAGCTCCTGCTCAGCTTTCATAACTCTGGCCTCGTGTTTATCACGAAGAGTGTGCTCTGTGGCCGCCTTTTTCTCGGCCTCGGCAATGGCCCTTTTGAGGGCATCGACTTCGGTCATAACCCCTAGCACAAATTATGCGGCTTATTTCATACTGAACATTTATTTCACAATAATTGTGCGCAACGCTTGTGCATACCTTGTTTATCACTCAACTGCATTTTCAATTGGCCAAGTTCTTCTATGGCCCGCTCCAGACTTTGATTCAGTCCAGAGATCTCCGCAGTACGAGAGGCAGCAACCGCCACAGGTACCTGCTTGAAACAGAAGAGAAATCAAAGTCATTCAATCAGTCTTCCTGCGATCATCAATTCGATCCCCTGTCCAGTTCTTTTTTTCACCGAACAGTGTATCAGGGCTACTATCTATACTATGACACTCTTCGACAACTCATAAAACATACATCAAGGCCTCTTATAAGGCTGGTATAGGCTTCGTTCAGTCCACTCTCGGTTGATTGAATCTTCTCAATCACCGCACCCATAAGGGCATGGTGTTCATCAACGATGGCAGCGTCTTGTAACGCCACCAACAAAGCATCCGACACTTCTGGATGGACAGAGGTCACCGGCGGAACAGACACGCCCCCTCCAGCCGAAGGAGGCTGCCTTCTTGATTCTAGAGTCGTATAGGTCTCTGGAATCGCATCCGGTGGGGAGCCGAACTCAGGATCGCCCCCGCCGTCAGACCCCATGGAAATCTTTTCCCCCACGTGTCCGGCCCCTGCGGTTTGACCTCCAGGCGCCGCCTTCATGGTTTCTTCCCTTCCTCCTTGGTCGAGGTCCTTCTGGGACGAAGCCTCGGTATTATGCACCTGTTTGGAGGGAGGGGCCTTTGGGGGCGTCCCACTCTGCATAGCATTTGAGCTCAGCAGGTCCTCTGATGAGGATTGTTTGGTACGGGACCTCACTGGACTACAAAGAATATGGCTTAGGTTAAAATACTAAGTCACGATGAGTTCGGACGCTTAAACGTACTCAGATTTTATATATTTACGAGTTCACGAGGGGCTCGGCCCTGGGATCCCGTGTCGGGCCGCTGTTGGCGGCGGCAGTGGACTCCTCCGGAAGAGGAGCCTTTCCCCTTTTGGGAAGTTTGGCCTCCAAGGGTGCGGAGGCCGTCCTCTTCCTTCTTCCCCCTGTAGGGGATTCATCTTCCTCCTCTTCGTCCTCTTCGGAGGCGGAATGGGCATCAAAGCCTTCGGATATTGTGTCTGAAGTGCCGTGGCGACGAAGGCCGCCCTGGATCTTTTTAGCCTCCTTCTCGGCCGTCTTCTTCAGCACCTTGTAAGGCACCGGGACCAGCTTCTTCGTCAAAAGTGGGATGGCCGGGTCTTCGGGCAGCGGAGCCGGACAATGGATCCGCTCCGCCTTCTTCGTCCAGCCCTGCGAGAGTTGAATAACACGCGTTAAGCGCTTCCTTTGGTCATGCGGATAGAAAAGTTTGATAAACTCACCGAACTTGCAGGGCGGGACAGTTGGTACCCGCGGTCCTCGGCAGAGTCCGGCCATGATTTGCTGGACTTCAAAAGCACCTTCCAAATGTCCTTGTGTGAGGAGCCGAAGAACCCTCGCAAGGTTTGGTGCCTGGCCGGATCGAATTCCCATAGATTGCAAGTCCGGTATTGACAAGGCAGTATCTGGTGGAATAACATCACCTGGACTATGTTGACAAGTTCAATGTTCTTATCTTCGATACCTTTAACGTGCGTCTGGAGCACCGACAGTTCATCGGACGAAGACCAGACCATGCCTTTCTTAACCCAGGATGTAAGCCGCAGAGGGGCACCAGATCGAAACTCGGGAGAGGCGGCCCATTCCTGGCTGCACGACTCAGTTATGTAAAACCAATGCTATTGCCACTCCTTGACATAATCGTTAAAGGTTCCCGTTGGCCATATGATGTTGGGCATCTTGCTCACCATAGCGCCCCCGCACTCAGCGTGCTCGCCGCCCACCACCTTGGGCTTCACATTAAAAACCTTCAGCCATAAACCGAAGTGCGGTGAAATGCGGAGAAAAGCCTCGCACACGATGATGAACGTCGAAATGTTAAGGAATTGGGGGACAGATCATGAAGATCGATCCCATAATAATACATGATGCCACAGACGAATGGGTGGAGGGGAAACCCTAGCTCGCGGACAAAGTGAGGGAGGAATACAACCCTCTCGTGGGGTTCCGGAGTGGGGACGATCTGTCCCGCCGTCGGGAGACGGTGGCTGATTTTCTTGGCCAGATAGCAGGCCTCCCGAAGCTTTTTGATATCCTTCTCTCGGCCGGTAGAGGCCATCCATTTGCCTCCTGCTCTGGATCCGGACATCTTTGGAAGACCTTTTGTGGGCAGAGAAGGTGAACGCTTGGGCACTGGAGCCCGAGTAGAAGGGAATTAAGCGAGAAGAAGGCATGGGTGAAAAGAGTGAATCCTTGTCCCTTTATAAGGGCGGAAGAGGCGATGCGCCTCCCCACTCACCTAGTAAAACCTCTTATTCCCCAAGCGTCGTAATTGATGGCATGGTTCGGTTACCCACATCCGTATTGATGAGAATCCTGTGATAGGGGGACACGGTCTCTGCTTCGACAAGACATGTCAAGAAAACCGCCTCACGATATGTGCAGTGCTGGTTGAGAAAAATGGTTCGCATAATGACCGGGCCATGACATGATGTCATGTTGCTAAACGTGTCAGCAGATTAGATTTGTGGAAATATTATTCTCTCTACGGTGGTATGTGGAACTTGTTTTTCAGAGCCTGACACTATCCTTGTGTTCAAAATCTTCTATGGAGTATTCGGAGGAAGAACCCGCCTTGCAATGCCGAAGAAAAATCTGCGCGCCGGACTCATCGTCATTGAAGCCTGGTTCAGGGGCTACTGAGGGAGTCCTAGATTAGGGGGTCTCTAGACAGCCCGACTATATCCTTTGGCCGGACTGTTGGACTATGAAGATACAAGATTGAAGACTTCGTCCCGTGTCCGGATGGGACTTTCCTTGGCGTGGAAGGCAAGCTTGGCAATACGGATATGTAGATTTCCTCCCTTGTAACCGACTCTGTGTAACCCTAGCCCCTCCGATGTCTATATAAACCGGAGGGTTTAATCCGTAGGACAACACATAATCATACCATAGGCTAGCTTCTAGGGTTTAGCCTCTACAATCTCGTGGTAGATCAACTCTTGTTATTCTCATATAATCAAGATCAATCAAGCAGGACGTAGGGTATTACCTCCATCAAGATGGCCCAAACCTGGGTAAACATCGTGTCCCCCGCCTCCTGTTCCATCCGCCTTAGACGCACAGTTTGGGACCCCCTACCTGAGATCCGCCGGTTTTGACACCGACAGTAACAGTAGCGAGGGAAGAGTAAATAAGAGAAGAACAATATATGAAAAGCTCGTAGGCAATGGATCAGTGATGGATAATTATGTCGGATGCGATTCCTCATGCAATAGTTTTAACCTAGGGTGACACAGAACTAGCTCCAGTTCATCAATGTAATGTAGGCATGTATTCCGAATATAGTCATACGTGCTTATGGAAAAGAACTTGCATGACATCTTTTGTCCTACCCTCCCGTGGCAGTGGGGTCCTATTGGAAACTAAGGGATATTAAGGCCTCCTTTTAATAGAGTACCAGACCAAAGCATTAACACATAGTGAATACATGAACTCCTCAAACTACGGTCATCACCGGTAGGTATCCAAATTATTGTCACTTCAGGGTTAACGGATCATAACACATAATAGGTGACTATAGACTTGCAAGATAGGATCAAGAACTCACATATATTCATGAAAACATAATAGGTTCAGATTTGAAATCATGGCACACGGGCCCTAGTGACAAGCATTAAGCATAGCCAAGTCATAGCAACATCAATCTCAGAACATAGTGGATACTAGGGATCAAACCCTAACAAAACTAACTCGATTATATGATAAATCTCATCCAACCCATCATCGTCCAGCAAGCCTACGATGGAATTACTCATGCACGGTGGTGAGCATCATGAAATTGGTGATGGAGGAAGGTTGATGATGATGATGGTGACGGATTCCCCTCTCCGGAGCCCCGAACGGGCTCCAGATCGGCCCCCCAAGAGAGACTAGGGCTTGGCGGCGGCTCTGTATCGTAAAACATGATGAAACCTTCTCTATGATTTTTTCTCCCCGAACACGAATATATAGAGTTGGAGTTGGGGTCGGAGGAGCACCAGGGGGCCCACGAGGCATGGTGGTGCGCCCAGGGGGTAGGCGCGCCCCCACCTTTGTAGACAGGGTGTGGGCCCCCTAGCCTTGATTCTTTCGCCAGTATTTTTTATATATTCCAAAAATAATCTCCGTTGATTTTCAGGTCATTCCAAGAACTTTTATTTCTAAACAAAAATAACACCATGGTAATTCTGCTGAAAACAGCGTCAGTCCGGGTTAGTTCCATTCAAATCATGCAAGTTAGTGTCCAATACAGGGGCAAAAGTGTTTGGAAAAGTAGATATGTTGGAGACGTATCAGCCACCAAGTCGAGCAGCTGGTTGAGAAATAGAAAGCTGAGTAGGAGAAGTGGGACAAGGAGAAGGGCCAAGACAGTACAGGTAGGTCCGGCAAGAAGGGTCGCGGTGCTCGAGGCGGGCACCGCAGCAACACCGGCCAGAAGAAAGAAAGGCCCGCCAGGGGCAGAGAGAAGAAAGAAGAAGATGAAGGAAGTGATGCGGAAGGTGACGAAGAGTCCAGCAAGCATGAATTCCAAATGGGAACAGATGCCATGTGCATTGACGGAGGTGCATCCTTGCACTCCTCTCACCGCCAACTCAAGAAGTGGGCACGGGAAGTTAGTGCGGCGGAGCCAACAGCGGATGCACAAAAGCCCCTCAAGTGGCCTCACACGCCTATTATTTTCAAAGCTACGAATCACCCTTATTGCACAACTGTGGTCGGGTGCTTGCCATTATTGGTCTCACCAACAATACACAGGCTTAAGGTCACAAAAATATTAGTTAATGGTGGGGCCGGCTTGAACCTGATCTCCCCCGAGGTGATCGAGAGGCTGCAAATCCCCAAGGAGGAGCTCCAAAAAATAGGGACGTTGCAAGGAATCAACCCATGATAGAGCCAACCTAAGGGAAAGATCATGCTGCCGGTGACGCTGGGGGGGGGGGGGGGAGGGGGGGGGGGGGGCTAAATTACATAACATAGAAGCTCGTGGTTGATGTTGTTAAAATCCCCTTGCCATTCAACGGAATTCTTGGTCGCCCAGCCTTGGCCAAATTCATGGCAGCATCAAAGTATGCTTACAACACATTGACGATGCCAGGTGTCGGTGTCAAAACCGGCAGATCTTGGGTAGGGGGTGCCGAACTGTGTGTCTAGGATCAATGGTAACAAGAGATGGGGGGACACGATGTTTATCAAGGTTCGGGCCCTCTCTATGGAGGTAATACCCTATGTACTGCTTGATTGATCTTGATGAATATGAGTGTTACAAGAGTTGATCTACCATGAGATCATAATTGGCAAAACCCTGGAAGCCTAGCCTATATGACTATGGTAATGAGTATATCCTTTCCGGACTAACCCCTCCGGCTTATATAGACACCGGGGTGGAATCTAGGGTTACATAGAGTCGGTTACATAAGAATGAATCTTCATAGTCGGTCGCCAAGCTTGCCCTCCACGCCAAGTAGAGTCCAATCCGGACACGGGTACGGTCCTCGGCCTTCATATCTTCATAGCCCATCAGTCCGGCCTATGGATAACAGACCAGACGCCCGAGGACCCCTTAGTCCAGGACACCCTCCGTAGCCCCTGAAACTGGCTTCAATGACGAGGAGTCCGGGGCGCAGATTATCTTCGGCATTGGAAGGCGGGTTCCCCCTTCCGAACTCCCAGTTGATCTTCAGATGTGATGATTGTATCCGGACTTGTATACACAACTGTAGAGGGCATAATATTTTATGAGTTCAACCCATCGACCACTTTTTGGTAATATGACACCATGCCTACCCGGCCCGTCGCCCCACGTCCCAAGACGTGGCTTTATTGGCGCATCTTATCCAAGCGGAGATCGTGCCTCCCTTTTTAAGGGATTCCTGTCAACCCGGACATGGGTAACCCAACCGTCGCTGGGGTACAACTCCTTGGAAACAAGCAAGTTTTTGAGGCCCAAGAGGAGACGTCTGATATTTGCAGCCTTTATATAGGGGTATAGACCCGTATTTTTCTTCTACGCTTGCCTCTTCCTCGACCCCTACAACCCGGAGTTCCAACACCCAGGTTTTGGTCGCCACAAGCCCCAATCATGTCCGGATCCAGCCGTCAAGGTCGGTGGGTAGCATCTTCTGTGACCGAGGAAGATATCGCAAAGCTTCAGGCGACGAGATACCTGACTGCAGAAATCCGTCACTGGCTTCCTGCCGAGGGGCAGGTTATTCCCACCCCTAGATCCGGCAAGAGGGTCGTGTTCGTGTCCCACTTCCTCCGCGGGTTAGGGTTTGCACTTAACCCCTTCGTCCGAGGGCTCATGTTCTATTACGGGCTAGATTTTCATGATCTGGCCCCGGACTCTATTCTTCTTATCTCGGTGTTCATCATCACATGCGAAGCCTTCCTCCGAACTAGTCCGCACTTCGGCTTGTGGCTCAAGACCTTCAATGTGAAGCCGAGAGTGGTAGAGGGAGAGCAAGCCGAGTGCGGCAGCGCTACAGTGAGCAAGCTTGCTAGCGCCGTTTGCCTGAAAGGATCCTTCGCCAAGTCTTCCGATCTATGTCAGCAGGGGTGGTTCTATATTAAGGAGCCCCACAGCTCCAAGTGGGCAACTGCGCCCACATTTTGATCCAGCCCCCAACTCAGCTTGCATCCTGGATTAACAAGGGGCTAGATTGGGGATCAACGAATGATGTGCGAACTCTGCAGATTCGCATCCGAGGCCTCATTGAGAGGGACATTGACATAGCCAACGTCGTTCAAGTAATGCTAGTTTGTCAGACCCTGCCGTGCCATCGACCGCCTCTCTGCCTATGGGTGTTCAATCTAGAAGGGCCACGGACTCTTCAGCACTTCTTCGGCACAATGAACGAAGGAATGTGGAGATTATTCTTCGGGAAACGAAGGCAATGGCCGGACACCAGCGAAGATGTCGGCCTAGACTGTAACCATCCGGATACCCCGGTAAGTTACCCGTTTACCGGATACCTTATAGTCAGATACCCAGTGGCAAGATACCAACAGTATCATCCTTTTTTAGGGCTGGATAAAGAAGGTGGAACTGATTAGGTGTCCGGCTCCCCTTCTCGAAGACTCAACTACTCCTGTGTTAACAAGGATGTTGGCCTTGGCGCCATACCAGGCACCGGCGGGGGAGGGTGAGAAGGCCCAAGATGACCTTGGTTCTGGAGGTAAGTTGGACACTGAGTCCAGAGAAATCAACCTTTCCTTGCCCGAAGATGGAGGCGAAAAAGGACCCAGTATCACTTCTCCCCTAGGAGAAAAAGGGCCGCCTCCAAAGATTGGGAGGGGCGGTCTTCCAAGAAGGGCAAGATGCCACCGTCGAGCGCCTTGTGTTTGGAAAGTGACACCGTTAAACAGCTCCAACAACGGGACAAGCCCTCGGCCAAACCGTAAGAGAATCCGGAGTACTTTGATAGCGTCCCGCTCCATTGTTGTTACCGAATATATATGTAATGCATTCATGCATTTTTACAGGTCGGCATAGAGTTTTTCTGGGCGATCCTCTTCTTCGGGGAGTCTCCTCCCAGAGATGATGGAGAGAGAGACGCCTCCTCCAACCTCCTCGCTTAACAAGGAAGATGACTCTGAAGTGTCATCATGGAGGGTCCCTTTTGACCAACAAGTTACGCAGGGGATAGAAGAGGCAGTACCCAAAGGTGGAGCACCGACCATTCAGGATTTCGAGGTTGATGATAACAAAGGTCTCGGACTGACTGGTTCGCAGCCGATAGTGATTCTGGAGACGGGTGAACAGATTCCTTCAAAGGATGATTGTGCTCCTAGAGCAGCTTCGGGAAACACGGAGACTCCAGATATATTGCGGGTCATGTTGTGGAAAGCATCTGTCTCGGGGGAACAGCGTACCTTGAAAGGTATAGGGATTGAGAAGATTTCATCCGCGAAGAGCAGATCAAATGAAGCCTTCATGAGCCTACTGAAGGGCTTCAAGGTTTGTGATATAATGTTTTCATCTATGTTTCATTTGCAAAGATGCGCCTGTGTATAGGTAGTAGCCCCTAATACTCGGGTTGGCTTCCACTGGGAAGCAAACAGAGGATTGAAAAGGATCATTTGAGGACTAACCTGATGAACTTTGAACACAGGATGCTTCCCCCTTGGCCACTTTCCCGACTATGGAGCTTGCCGATTTGCAGCGGAAGCTTGATGTGGCAGGGGATGATCTTGCTTTAATCCATATGCGCCTGGACGAGTTGCAAGGTATGTATTCGGGGCAATCCTCATAAATTTTTGTGGTATAAGCATGATGCTGAGATTTGGCTGCAGATGGTGCTGCCGCCATTGAAGTTCTTGGAGCAGAGCTGGCGCGGGCCAAGGAGCAGGCCCGGCGTAGCAATGCTGCTGCCGAAAAGGCATCGGCTGAATTTAAAGCCGAATAAGCTGCATGGCGCCAAGATGAGGAGAAGATATCCACGATGACGCTCGAACTGGGGAATGCTACCGGCCGCTGTGAATTTCTGGAGAAGGAGAGTAAAGCCTTAACACTAATCTGGACAAGGCCTTACAAGAGGAGGTCAGAATGTAGAGCAGCCCGTGAGGAGGTTCGACAGGCGAGGGAGATTGTGGCTAGAAAGCCCTTTCTGTTGCAAACTAAGTTTGGTGAACCGAACTATGCCTAGCTTAACCAAGTATGGAGTTCTCTGAACGAGTTCTTCAACTTGCTGAAGGGTTCTGCCGATGCGGTGCAGTATTACCAAGCGCGAGATGGATATGCAACGGAGAAACTTTTTTGGTCGCAGTTTGGCGCATCAAAGCGCCCTCTGTTGCTCAATGAACAGATGTCCCAATGGGCCGAACTTCATAGGATATCCGGCGCTGCCATGAAGGATGTCGTAATCCGGTGGTGCAAAGGCTTGTTGACGCGATGCCGCGTATCGACGCTGTGAAGCGGTCAACGTGCATTGAGGGTGCACGGATGGCTTTTGCCCGAGTCAAGACGTTCTGGGGGAAGATGAAGGCCATCGATGTTGCGGCGAAGGGTCCACCCAAAGGCAAGGACCATCCGGAACCGGAGCATTATTTTGAAGACATCCTAGAGGCCACCCGATTTATAAAGGGTCAGTGCTCAAAAGACATAATGTTCGAGTGAGGTGTACGAAAATTGTAAAAGACAATTTTATAGTTAATCTATTTATGTTTTGCTTGAAAGCTTTAATTCCGCATGTGCGGCCGTTTTGATATAATCTGGAAGTTATCTAGTCGTCGGCTTCAGCCCCCTCGTAGGAAGTACGGGGGTGTACGGAAAAGCATTTAATCACTCTTTATGCAACATCTTGGTCCATGAAGGTGGTGATAATGCGGCGAACCAGGCAATCGGACTATAAGGCGTTAACACTTTCACTTAGCCATAGGAGTTTTATGGTGGGGCTATGACATAGCCCCTGGTATGTATGCAGCGTATGGTGCCTTACATATTTGATCTGAAAAAGATCCCTCGTGTGACATGGAGAATCGCTAAAGATTCCAATAAGTCGTCAAGTGGTTGACCAGCTCACGCCGCATCATGATAGTCAGTTTTCGGCTTTCTCTACTGAGGTGCTCGTCCGGTTTAGACCAGGGCACATTTGCAATAGTTCTCCCTTTACTACCCTAGCCGATAGAGCGGAACATAGGGTAGCACACATAGGAGCCGGGCAACCCAACTATTGAACCAAGACAATGATTCGGAGCCGATGCATATAAGGCTAAACTTGCGACGCCGAAGTATGCTATACATCTGTTCGAACTTTTACTGGCAACTCATTTGTTATCACACCGAGCCCCTGGCAGGTTATGCCAAGGTATTTCTGTGAAATAATAGAAGGAGCCATATTTGTTGGGAAAACTATATGGATGATTAGTTCGGATATTGTTTACTGGTAACTAAGCCATATGCCAATGATTACTTATGATATTTATATAAAAGCCATCCGCCCAGCTATTTGACATGCTCGGGGTTGGAGGCGGAGGAACAGGCATAGTGCAGGCTCAAGAAATAGGGAGTGTGGGCTACAAAAAGTTATTTTGGACCTCCTGTCGCACGTCTGCGCCACCAGTCCTCGGTAGGGGGAATCCTCGATGGAAATAGCCCCTTGTGTGAGTGTACGGATCGGGACTCCGATAGAGCCAGTTTCAGATGTTTATCCTGTTCGTCACCTATTTTTAAAGGATAGCGAAGGAAGAAATAAAAAAATAAGTAATAAAAGAAAGTTACTGGAGTGCTTGCAGACTTTTTCGTATTGTGCTTCCGCCAATGCCCATGGTATCTTGAGTGCGTAATGATTTATGCGCGGTACTAATTTTATAGGTGTGTCGAGTGGGCGGCGGAAGCCGGGTTGCTATTTCCTTTCTAGGAGTAGATGATCCTCGGGTGGAGATTGCTTCTGACCCCTGGTGTTTCGTAGGTGAACCTTTTCGTCATCCCTATCGCTTAGCGGCCTCCTCCCCCTGTGTTCGGCGTTGAGCTTGCCGGCCTGTTTAAAGACCCAACAATTTCTGTTGGTATGATTAGCTGGTTTATCGGGGTGGCCATGAATCTGGCATGGTCAGCCCAATATCCTGTCCAGGTTGGATGGTTTGCCTCGATTCTCCTTGAATGGCTTCTTCCGCTGACCGGGCTTGGGGTTGCTGAATCTGGCGTTGACCGCCGTGTCGCCTGATCTTTCATTGTCATTGCGACTGTTGTTTTTGCTTCCTCATGGCTTGCCGTTGCCGTCTCGGATTTCGGAGGTGCCCTGGTTGCTGGCACTATTGATTCTACGAGCGAGCCAGATGTATTCTCCCACGCAAAAGCGGGTCATCAGAGCAGTGAGGGCTGTCATGGATTTAGGTCCTTCTTGGCCGAGGTGGCGTGCAAGCCATTCGTCCCGGACGCCGTGTCTGAAAGCCGCAAGGGCTTCCACGTTTGGATAGTCGACAATTTGGTTCTATTTGACTAACAACTGAGTCCAGAGCTCCCTGGCTAATTCTCCGGGCTATTGGACAATTTGACTTAGGTCATCGACATCTGGTGGCTGGACATATGTTCCTCGGAAGTTATCGAGGAAGGCCTCTTCCAAGTCCACCCAGCTGCCTATGGAATTTTCAGGCATGCTATTTAACCAGTACCGAGCTGGCCCTTTTAGTTTTAGTGGGAGGTATTAAATGGCGTGGAGGTCGTCCCCACGGGCCATATGGATGTGGAGGATGAAATCTTCTATCCATACCTCGGGATCGGTTGCCCTGTCGTATGATTCAATATTGACGGGTTTGAATCCTTCGGGGAATTAATGATCCATTACTTCATCAGTGAAGCAAAGCGGGTGTGCGGTGCCTCTATGCTGGGCCACACTGCGACATAACTTCGAAGGAGTCCCTTTGCGGTTTTGGCTCGGGCGTGGCGAGGTTTGACGCATCCGAATAGGTAGCCATCGTCGCATGTCGAAGCTTGCTTTCGCGATCCATAGATCAGTCTTGCGTGTCCTTCTCTATTTTCCACGTCTCTCTGTAGGTCTTCTGGGTAATCGTGACCTGCGTTGTTCCTGCCTTTGCAGTGAGGTGGAGCGGTCTGGTGTTCGGCTTGAGTTGCCTCTTTATCTGGACAGAGTTGCCGGCGACCTGCCGCATTGTGTGACGATGGTATGGGCTCCAACGCCCGTTCATCGGACTAGTATAGCAATCTGTGCTTTGGGTAGCCTTTGGCTAGGCTACTAAGGCCGTATTCTTCGGCGAACAGGACTTTGGTCCAACTGTCGTTGAGTAGGTCTTGGTCAGCTTGAAGCTGCTGTTGCTTCTTTTTCAGGCTCCTTGCCCTAGCTATCAGCCTATGCTTGAAGCGCTCCTGTTCGGGGGGCTCTTCGGGTTCGATGAAGTCTTCGTCACCGAGGCTTATCTCATCTTCGGAGAGCGGAAGGTAGTTGTCGTCCTCCGAACCGTCGCCGGGCAGGGCCTGTTGATCGGGGCTAGCTTGCCCGTTTTCCTGTTCCTCCTGCTCGGATGTTGCTCCCACAAGGTCTTCATTGCTTTCGGCGCCGTCCGGATTACTATTTTCTCCAGTGCCATTGTTGCTGCGGCGTGACTTGGGGCGGCGTCTGGGGAGCTGGAACTTAGAATGTGACTCAGGAGTTTTAACTGGATCTCCCTTGTCCTTGCCACGAGGCTTTTTAAGTGTATCGGTCATGTACACGCCATGTGAAGGGGTGGCCGTCTCGCGCCTGATGACTGGCGGGTCTTGGCCTTGCTCCTTATCGGCATCGTTGTCTATACCGTCAATGCCTGTGGAGCCAGGAGTGGGCATGTCAGTTAAGTCCTCGATAGTGGCTATGAAGTGGGTGGCGGGTGGGAAGCAAAATTCTCCATTATTAGCCTCTAGCTCGAATCGGACATAGTTTGGCCGTGATTCCCCCATCAGGGATAGGTTTTTCAACAAAATCAGCATGTCACCAAAGGGCGAGTGTTGGAAGACATATGCGGCGCTGAACTCAATGATTGATAACCGATCCAAGTCGGTGTCCGAGGGCGCGCAAGGTTCGGAACTTATAGCCGGAAACGAGTCCGAAATTTCATTGACGCTGGTATTTCCTGGTGTTGAGTTTGTGTGCGGATCCAATGCTGTGGACTCTGTGGCTTTAGATGGCGCAAAATGCTCTGGATCTAAGGTCGTAGAAGTTACCGGAACCATCTCCAGAACCTGGTCTGATGACTGATTTAGGTCATGTTCATCAGAGCGAGCGGGAGCGATTGTCGCGGTCTCAATTACATCGAAGATCAAGTCTCCACGGGTATCCCCGACATAGTTCAAGCTTCCAAATCTGACCTGATGGCCAGGGGCGTAGCTATCGATCTGTTCCAGATGGCCAAGCGAGTTGGCCCGCAGTACGAAGCCGCCGAACACAAAAATCTGTCCGGGGAGGAAGGTTTCTCCTTGGACAGCGTCGCTATAGACGATTGAAGGGCCATCGAACCTTTCGTTGACGGCATAGTGGAACTCTCAATGAAAGCACCAATGTCGGTGTCAAAACCGGCGGATCTCGGGTAGGGGGTGCCGAACTATGCGACTAGGATCGATGGTAATAGGAGACAGGGGACACGATGTTTATCCAGGTCCGGGCCCTCTCTATGGAGGTAATACCCTACGTCCTGGTTGATTGATCTTGATGAATATGAGTGTTACAAGAGTTGATCTACCACGAGATCGTAATTGGCTAAACCCTAGAAGCCTAGCCTGTATGACTATGGTAATGAGTATTTCCTTTCCGGACTAACCCCTCCGGCTTATATAGACACCGGGGGGAATCTAGGGTTACATAGAGTCGGTTACATACGAAGGAATCTTCATAGTCGTTCGCCAAGCTTGCCCTCCATGCCAAGTAGAGTCCAATCCGGACACGGGTATGGTCTTTGGCCTTCATGTCTTCACAGCCCATCAGTCCGACCCATGGATAACAGACCAGACGCCCGAGGACCCCTTAATCCAGGACTCCCTCACCAGGGCCCATGGGTGTCATCTCCATGAACTCCGATAAGAAAGATGCAGTCATTTGTATGGACAAACTCAATATGGGCTGTCGCAGCGGAAACCGACAAGGTAACAGCTCCCGGCAAGCCAAATAATAGAAAAACGCCCGGCAAGACATCGAGCAAGCTTTCTGGGAAGCGCGCCTCCTCAGAGTGCTACACACCCATCGAGGACTTGCCAGAAAGCTCTGCTGGCAAGAGATCCAAGGCCACTCCACCCGCGACAAAGAAGGTACCGGCAAGGGAGGATGGCACTGGCGATACTTTCACTACCAGTGCCACCCTAGACAGCAAATAGGAAAGCATGCTCATTGCATTCCCGTGAGCTAATGTAGATGTGTTTGCATGGCAACCATCTAACATCCCCGGTGTTCCCAGTGAGGTAATTGAGCACCACCTTCTTCTCTGACCCCATGCTCGGCCTGTCAAGAAGAAGGTCAGGAATCAAGCTTTGGAACGACGACAATTTATAGCAGAAGAGATGAAGAAACTCGAGACATATGGCTTGGTCAGAGAAGTGCTACAGCCAACCTGGTTGGCAAATCCGATTGTTGTGTGCAAGACGAATGGGAAATGGAGACTTTGTATTGATTACACTGATCTCAACAAAGGATGCCGAAAGGATCCTTTCCCCTTGCTGCGCATCGACCAGATTGTAGACTCCACTGTCGGCCGTGATCTGCTTCCATTTCTTGACGCCTACTCTAGATATCACCATATATTTATGTCCAAGGAAGATGAGGAGAAAACTGCATTTATTACTTCATGTGGCACGTACTAATTTGTATGGATGCCTTTCTGACTAAAGAGTGCGGGCTCAACATTCGCGAGGGTAGTTCAGACCGGTTTTGAACCACAATTTCATAGGAACCTAGAAGCCTATGTGGATGGTACTGTGGTCAAGACCAAGGAAAATTCCACCCTAATTCAAGGTTTGGAGGAAACCATTTCCAACTTGCAAAAGATCAACATGAAGCTCAACCCCGAGAAGTGTGTATTTGTTCTCCCCTCCAACAAGCTCCTTGGATTCTTTATATCTCAGCATGGAATCGAGGCAAACCCCGACAAGATTAAGGAGATCGAACATATCCAAGCACCCAAAATCGTCAAGGATGTGAGTCGTCTTACCGATTGTATCGCAGCTTTGAGCAAGTTTATTTAAAGGTCTACTGAGCGCGCCTTGCCGTTTTACAAGATGTTGAAAAAGGTAGGTCCAGTAAAATGGACTCCGGAAGCAGAAGCTGCGCTGCAAGATTTGAAAATATACGTGTCCTCTGCGCCAACTCTAGTCGCACCTAAACCGCAAGAGTCGTTGCTACTATACTTGGAGGCGAAGAATCAAGTGGTTAGCGTAGCACTAGTTGTGCAAAGGGAAGCTGGTGATGTAGAAACAATGGTGACAGAGCCATCCCATGATGAAGCAGTGTCTTCCTCGGAAAAGCTAGATGCTGAGAAGGAAAAAGTGGTGCAAGAGAAGGTGATTGATCGGCAGGTTACATCAAAGAAGAAAATGGTGCAGCGGCCAGTATACTTTGTCAGCTCTCTCTTGTAGGGAGGTAGATCGAGGTCTTCGGGTGTGCAGAAATTGCTCTTCGGCTTGCTCATGGCTTCGAGGAAGTTGCGCCACTATTTTCAAGCACATGAGATCATGGTGGTCACTCGCTTCCCATTGCAGCGCATTCTGAGGAATCCGGAGGTGACTGGCAGAATAGTAGAGTGGGCATTGGAACTGTCAAGCTTTGAGCTCAAGTTTGAGAGCACATCAACTATTGAGAGCAGAGCATTGGCTGAATTCATTGTAGAATGGACACCGACACTGGATGATGAGATCCAGGAATCATCCCTCCCAAACAGAGAAACTTCAAAGAATTGGATCTTGTACTTTGAGGGTGCTTTCTCGCCGCAAGGCGCCGGTGCTGGAGTGTTGTTTATGGCGCCCGCCGAAGAGCATCTCGAGTACATGGTTCAAATGCATTTCCCTTGTGAGGAAGCTACCAACAATACTGCTGAGTATGATGGACTGCTTGCCGGCCTCAGAATGGCGGTAGAGTTGGGAATCAAAAACTTGATCATCGGTGGGGATTCACAACTTGTGGTGAAGCAACTGAACAAGGATTACCAGAGCCCGTTGATGGAATTGTATGTGAATGAAGTGAGAAAGTTGGAAGAACACTTTGACGGTCTGCAAGAAAACACATCCCTCGTGCGGAAAATAGCATTGTTGATCAGATGTTAAACTCTGCTTCCCAAAAGCTACCTGTGAAACTATGGACTTTTTTTCTCCACTTGACTCGACCCACAGTCACCCCATCAACAAGAGACAAAAAGAGAAGGAATATAAGCACCGGTAACTACTTTCTGACATAGCTCCTAGAAGCCGCCGACAAAATAGTTGCTGGGAGAAGCAATGCACCTACCGGTGACTAGCAGCTTCATGCATAATCCCAGATTCTTGTTGATGAGATCAGCGCTCCCGCAGCCGAACAAATGCCTTTAGTCCCTGTCATCGAGCCCCAAGCTCCGACATGGGCACAATATATAGTTCAATTTCTCCAAACAGGAGAACTTTCCGAAGAACAAGAGCAAGCTAAGAAAGTAGCCCGTCAGTAAAGTATGTACAAGTTTGTGGATAACTTCCCGTGCAGAAAGAGACCAAACAGAGTGAAATTGAAGTGTATTACCCGGGAAGATGAACTGAAGTTGTTGGCAGAAATACTTGGAGGCATATGTGGTTCTCACATTGGAGCAAGAACCATTGTCGGGAAGGCCTTTCGACAAGGCTTTAATTGGCCCACTGCCCTCCAAGATGCAACTGAGCTAGTAACAAGATGTGAAGCATGCCAGTTCCATTCAAAGAGCATTCATCAACTAGCACAAGCCCTATGAACAATTCCTCTCTCCTGGCCCTTTTCGGTTTGGGGGCTCGATATTTTGGGCCCTTCCCCCGTGCTATCGAGGGATTTGAGTTCTTGTTCATCACCATCGACAAGTTCACAAAGTGGCCAGAAGTGGAGCTAGTGAGAAAGGTAACTACATAGCCAGTCGTCATGTTTTTCGAAGGATCAGTTTGACGGTTTGGGATCCCAAACATGATCATCACTGACAATGGCACACAATTCATGAGTTGCGCCTTCATGCAATTTACCCAGAGCCTTGGGAGCAAGGTATGCTTTGCATCTGTTGGTCATGCAAGGAGGAACGGGCAAGCGGAGAGGACAAATGTTGAAGTTTGTGCGGGCTCAAGACAAGAACTTTTTACAGGCTGCACAAGTGCGGGAAGCGATGGATTGATGAGTTGCCGGTGGTTCTTTCGTCACTCAGGACGACACCAAATTGAGCTACTGGCCAGACACCCTTCTCCCTAGTCTGTGGTCCAGAAGCAGTGCTCCCCACGGAACTCATATACTTGTCACCTCGAGTACATGCTTATGATGAAGTAGAGCAAGAGAAGCTGCGTCATGACGATGTCGTGCTCCTTGAGGAAGATCGTCTTCGGGCAGCTGTGCATGTTGCATGCTGCCAGCAAGCCATGCGCTATTACCATAGCCGCAAGGTTCGTGCCCGGAGCATTGAGGAAGGCGACCTTGTCCTTCGGTGTGTTCAGTCCGCCAAGGGTTCAAACAAGTTGACACTGAAGTGGGAGGTACCTTACCTGTTAGTATGAGTCACTAGACCCGACGCAGTCCGTCTAGAGACCGAAGATGGCATTCATGTGCAAAAATCATGGGATATTGAGCATCTTCACAAGTTCTACCCGTAACATGTTTTGTACAAGGATATTCTCAAAGGCCTGTAATCCTTTGTACAAAGCCAGGCGCGGACCCTATGCACGTTTAAATAAAACCAAGTGTTTTACAAACTTGCATGCATGTTTATCTATATGCTATAGAATGATTTACATGTGATTACACTTGTTCAGATAATATGATTAACATGTCGCCAAGTTCCCTCTGCTATATCTTCTCTTCTTTCTTTTTCTATCAAAGACAGAAGGTTTCCTCGCGAGCAACTTTCCAGATGGAAGGATGGTCGCGTGCGTACTTGGACATACGGCGACCCCTTTTTTATCCAGACGATAAGTAGAACAACAAAGAAAGAAAAGTCTAAAGTTTGTTTCATCTGAAATTTCCGGTCATTCCATATCACGTCTACGTATGAGAAACTTCCACGTGAGGAGACCTTGCCATGGCTTTCATTCACGCTCTGTTCCCTAGACTATGCATATGCACAAGTACAAGATTACAAGCACCAAGATCATATCAAAGCACAAAGGTTCAGTTCTTCGAAGGACCAACATGAAGATCTAGAGAATCAAGACTAGCCAGAGAAGCAAGATATCGCTAAGGGAAAAACCTCCCTTGCCAGGCAGGCAAGCCTAGCAAGGAAGGGGTTACCCCCGGAAGCAAGCTTTCGGATCATCCCGGCAAGCCTGCTGGGGCCTAGGGGGGCGAACCACTCCACCGCACCACCTCACCCCGACGCACGCTGTCGATCAGTGCGTTGTCAAGCTCCAAGGTGCCTAAGTGGCTGCTATTGACCACATGGCAGCAACTTCCTACAGAAAATGCCTCCAAGCAAAACCCGTCCTAAGACGTGTCAAGCAAGTAGGTAAGAAGCTGGCAAAGTAGCCTGATAGGGCCAGCCAGGCAAGTTATGATGTGATGCGCGTTGAGCGGCGCTGTCGGTGTTTTGGGACCGAGGGTGCCCAGACTTGCCTGCCTGTGGCCCGTGGCATGGCTCCATCAGCGGCCCTGTATGGCCTAGTTCGGGAGCAACACATGACCCTTGCGAGGGGCCAACCCTCACGAGGGGGGGGGGGCGACACCAAGACCTCCATGGGTTCTGAGGAGCGGAGATTTCAAGGAAAGGAGTACCTCGTGAGGTTCACATGACGTGATCCATAACGACCAAGGCCAGGCAGCCGCCAGCAGGCGCAGCGTGCTAGTTTCCTCTTTGGTGCTAAGGGGGCAAGCGCAGGCGCGGGGTCCCGAGGAATCAAGCAAAGGTTTCCATATAGGTGCAACAAGACCAAGACCGCTAGGACGACAGGACGGAGGTCATCGCGGAGCCCACTACAGCGTCACAACCAGAGCCTTTGCAGGCGAAGATTACTTTTGTGAGGATAGCTTGTACTAGTTGTCTCGCTTCAAACTTGGCCGTTGTGGGATCCCTTCCTGCCTAACATTTGGAAAGAGGACCGAGGCCACAATAACTAGGACTTAGCCACCACCATAGAGGGAGAGGATCATTCGGACCATCCTCAGACCCACCAGCTCATCGAGCTCAAGAACACCTCACCTCCTGAGGCTGTTCGTCCACTGTTCTAGCTAATCCTTAGCCCTCAAGGCAATCCACCACAAAGCTGGAGTAGGGTATTACACCGCAAGGTGTCCCGAACCGGGATAAATCTCGATGTCTCTCGTTCTTTGGGTTTGTCGAGCTAGGCCGTGGGATCATTAGCAAGCGAGCTAGGGAGAGAGTGTTCTTCATGTGCACCCCAGTGTTCGAACCGCTCAAGGGTGTGTGGATCCCTGAATCGGACATTCGGCGCGCCAGGTAGGGGTGCGTCAAGGCTTCGCCTCTCCGCCCGCTTCGCTCCCCCGTTCCATCCTCATGGCGAGCGCAGCTCCTCTGTCTGGGCCGACAAGCGTGCAAGGAGGCGCTGTGGGGCTCCGAGCCTTCACCCCCGCCTTGTAGCAGGTACAGTGGCCGCACAAGTTCAAGCTGGAGATGCCACCTTGCTATGATGGCGCGGTGGTCCCGGCAAGCCTCCTTCGGGCGTATGAGGAGGCCGTCTAGGAGGAAGGTGGCGGTGACAAGGTCATGGCTAATTGGTTCCCCATGGCCCTCACGGGCATACCGCGCGCCTGGCTTCTCAATTTGCCGGAGTCCCCCGTGGCCTACTGGGAGGAGCTACGAGGCCTCTTCATCGCGCACTTCGCGGCACCACCGCCCCACGCCGTCACGGCCCTCCTCGACAGTTCTCAGGCGCCACCCTCGGACCGCCATATCAAGCAGTTCTTTCGTCAAGCACGCGCTGCACGCGCGCGACAGGGAGCTCCTCCGGGGTGGGAGGCACCTGAGGCCGACCTCACCTTCGACTCGAGAGACCATCCAGTGACCACCGCGGGTGCGGGTGCGCTCCCGATGCTCTGCACCCCACCATCTATAACATGATGGTAACCAAGACCCTCATCAACGGCGGGCCGGGCTCAATGTGCTCTCCGTGGAAGCTTTTAGCTTGCTCCATGTGTCATATGGCCGGCTCCGCCTCAGCAAGCCATTCTCTCGGGTCTTCAACGGCTCCACCAGCCCCCTAGGGCAGATCCTCCTCCTTGTCACCTTCGGTACCGGTGAAAACTACCGCACCGAGCTCATCGACTTCGACATCACCCGTATCGGCCTCCCGTACAACACCATCCTCGGGTACCCGGCCCTGGCCAAGTTCATGGTAGCGACTCACCCCGCCTACAACCTCCTGAAGATGCCAGGGAGCAGCGGTGTCCTCATCGTGGCCGGAGACACCAAGGAGGCATTGACGGCTCTCAAGCTCGCCTTTAGGGCCGCGGCTGCCACACGACTAGAAGCGGGAGAGGTCCCAGAAACCCCGAGGGCTGCGCCGATGAAGGAGCTGTTTTCTCAGGACCGGGCAGAAACGAAGCAGGTACCAGTTAACCAAGATGAGTCATCAAGATCCACCATCACCATAGGCACCAACCTCGCCCAGACCAAGAAATGGCGCTAGTTAATTTCTTACGTGCGAACAAGGAGGCATTCGTATGGGGGCCCAAGGACCTGTCCAGAGTCCCAAGGGGGTGATCGAGCATCATCTCAATTTGTGCCCCAATGTACGCCCGGTGAAGCAGAAGGCACAACGGCAGTCCATAGAGAAGCAGTTGTTCATTGTCCTAGAAACCCATAGGCTGCAAGACGCTAGTGTCATCTGGGAGGTGCGGTACCCAGAATGGCTGGCGAACCCGATCGTGGTACCTAAAAAAGGCGGGAAGGAACGCATGTGCATCGACTTCACCAACCTCAACAAGGTGTGTCCTCAAGACCCCTTCCCACTGCCGCGCATCGACCAGATCGTCGTCTCCACTACCGAATGTGACCTATTATGCTTCCTGGATGCATTCTCAGGGTATCACCAAATCAAGATGCCGGTGCAGGATGTCGAGAAGACGGCATTCCTGACCCTGTGTGGGGTGTACTGCTACACCTGCATACCCTTTGGACTGCGCAACGCCGGGGCAACCTTCCAACAGCTCATGCACATCGCTTTGGGCCAGCAGCTCGGGGGGAACGATGAGGCCTACATCGACAACATAGTGGTGAAATCTTGGGAGGAAAGGACCCTCATCAAGGACTGGAAGAGACGTTCGCCAGACTGCGCGAGGTGGACCCGTGGCTCAATCCGAAGAAATGTGTGTTTGGCATCCCCTCCGGCAAGTTTTTGGGAATTCTGGTGTCACATAGGGGGATCGAGGCAAATCCAGAGAAGGTCGAGGTAATAGAAAGGATGAGTCCGCCACAGACTCTTAAGGAAATGCAAAAGCTAGCGGGCTATGTGACCTCGCTGGAGCGCTGCATCTCCAAGCTACGGGAGCGTGCTCTCCCGTTCTTCAAACTGATGAAGAAGAAGGGGCCGTTCGAGTGGACTCCGAAGGCTGACGCGGCGTTTCAAGATCTCATGAGATACCTCACCAGGCCACCAGTGATGGTGGCACCGCGTCCCCTCGAGCCCCTAGTGCTTTACCTGGCCGCCACACCTCAGTTCGCCAGCGCAGTGCTAGTGGCAGTCTAGGAGGAGCACCAAACCAAGGGCCCGTCGGGCAACACCCCATGGAAGGACAAGGCAACGCAGCTTCGGGATAGCATCCCTGAAGCCTCGACCACACCAACGGATGACCGGGTTCCACAAGACGGTGCTCATAGTGCCGCAATTGCCCCAACGGGCGACCAAACACCTGAGGACCTCCAGCCTCAGGAGGCTTTAGACTCCACCAACACGTCCGCCCTCGTCGAGCACACAGTGTACTTCGTCAACACGATACTGTGGGACGCGTGGGTGCGCTACCCCATGCCACAAAAGCTCTTGCTCACTGTCCTTGTTGCCTCGCGCATGCTGCGCCAATACTTCCAAGGGCACCCCATCAAGGTCGTTTCGGCCTACCCACTGGAGAGGGTACTCTAGAGCCCCAACGCTGCAGGTAGAGTCGCTGAATGGAACATCAAGCTACAGGCATTTCAACTAGGGTTCAGCACCACCAGGGTCATCAAGGGGGTTGCACTTGCCGACTTCCTGGCGGAGTGGACGGATGCCCCAGGGCCAGAGGCAGGCAAGGACCGGATGCTCTCACCAAGGGACAAAGCACTAGATGGCTAGGTCATGTACTTCGACGGCGCCTTCGCATGACAGGGTGCAAGGGCTGGAGCCGTGCTCGTTTTGCCTACTCAAGACAAGCTCTACTACGCCGTGCAACTTTGCTTCCAACACGGCGAAAAAGTTTCCAACAACATCACAGACTACGAAGGCTTGATCGCCAGCCTCAAAGCCGCAGCCGCTTTGGGCATGAAGTGCCTCACCATCAAGG
The DNA here is from genome assembly GCF_003073215.2 of Triticum urartu. Lineage (NCBI taxonomy): Eukaryota > Viridiplantae > Streptophyta > Magnoliopsida > Poales > Poaceae > Triticum > Triticum urartu. The sequence goes on along the minus strand of NC_053025.1, from coordinate 398,721,823 downwards.
GCAACTCTCAGCTCCTCGTCAACTTCTCCAACAAAGTGTACAAGCCGAAGGATGAACACATCAAGGCATACCTGGTGGAGGTACGCAAGATGGAGAAGCAATTTCTGGGCTTGGAGCTGCAGCACGTGCCTCGCAGCACGAACAAGGAAGCCGACGATATCACCAAGAGGGCATCCAAGCGCCAGCCTCAGGAGCCCGGCATCTTCGAAGAATGGATCTTCAAGCCCTCAGGACCCCCTCCAGCTGCAGAAGCAACACCGCCTCAGGAGGAGCTCCCGCCAGCGACAACCTTACGGGCCTCGACCAGCGGCCCAACCTCAGGAGCGCACCTGCTCCTAGTGCTCAAGCTTCAAGAGGGGTGCTGGACCGAAGAATTCAAGGCGTACCTACTTCAGGGGGCCCTGCCGGAGAAAGAATAAGACGCCAAACGCGTAGTTCGGCAAGCCACATCCTACTGCATTCGAGATGGTGAGCTTTACCGAAAATGACCAAACGATGTTTCCTTGCGATGCACCTCCAGGGAACAGGGGCACGAGCTGTTAGCCGACATAGACGGTGCAGACTGCGGGCATCATTCGTCATCGCGAACCCTCATGGGCAAGGCGTTCCACAGCGGATTCTACTGGCCCACAGTGGTCAGCGATGCGGCCGAGCTGGTGAGATCATGTGGAGCCTGCTAGTTCCACGCCAAGCAAATCCACCAGTCTGCCTAGGGCCTCCAGACCATCCCACTCTTGTGGCCGTTTGTGGTCTGGGGGCTGGACATCTTGGGTCCATTTCCCCGAGCGCCCGGGGGCTACCGCTACCTCTACGTCGCCATCGACAAGTTTACCAAATGGGCGAAGGTGGAACCAGTCCGCACCATCCCCGCTGGCTCGGCAGTCAAGTTCATCAAGGGCCTCGTGAGCTATTTCGGAGTCCCTAACCACATCATCACCGACAATGGCTCGCAGTTCACTAGCAACCTCTTCAAAACATATTGTGCTAACCTTGGAACGCAAATATGCTACGACTCAATAGCACACCCGAGGAGCAACGACTAGGCTGAGCGCGCCAACGCGGAGGTCCTGAGGGCCTCAAGACAAGAACCTTCAAGATGAAGCTCGGGGCCTGCGGCATGGGCTTGCTCGATGAGATCCAATCCGTGCAATGGTCCGTCCGCACCACTGGGACCATGCTGACCGGCGGAACTCCGTTCTTCCTCGTCTACGGAGCCTAAGCGGTTCTCCCACATGAGGTCAGGGATCGTTCCGTATGGGTCTTGGCGTTTGATGAGGCATGCCAGGATGCCGAGCGGGGGATGGACCTCATGCTGGGGGAGGAACGCCGCCGTCAAGCCTTGCTCCGAGAGGCAAGGTACCAGTAGGCGTTGCGGCGGTACCACTACTACAGTGTCCGCTCCAGGACGCTCGAGGTGGGAGATCTCGTCCTACGGCGGGTACTCTACAGGGAAGGGCTTCATAAGCTCTCACCCTTGTGGGAGGGCCCGTTTAGGGTCACCCACGTCTCCAGGCCTGGCGCCACGCGCCTGGAGACGCAGGATGGGATCCCCATCCAGAATGCCTGGAACATGCAACACCTCCGAAGGTTCTACCTATGAAGCAAGTCCTAGTGCCTGTGAAGGCCTCTGCTCGTGACACTCTCACGTAATAATGAGTGGGGTTGTACACGCCCTGGAGTCTCCAGAGTGCCTCCCTCTGGCCTCGGGGGCTCCCTCCCACGTCCTAGTGGCAGCACTTAGCTCCGCGCTGGTGAGAAGACTAGACTAGGTGCTGGACGCGGCTGTTCATTTGCTTTCTGTATCTGGTTTGCAACCTTTTAATGAATTTGGAGTTCACAGGCTTTCAGTTGCCTGACTGACTTCCCCCTCTATTTTCTCTTTTGCATTTTGGTCTAGGTTCTGGAGGAGTGGTAGTTGCCCGTCGCTCCTTCTCATGCGTCTCGCGCGCGGGGGCTGGGCAGGTGTGTGCGTGCGACGGGCTCGCCCCGCGCAGCGATCACACTTCACCGTAGCCCCTCTCGTTCGGAGCTCAAGATTCTTCTATCATTGCGAGACGCCCTCGAGCAAGCTCGTGATCTACGCACCCTCTTGATGTCCATGCCCCCTGGGTAATGCGGAGTGGTGCACTAAGCCACGATGGGGTCACGCCTGAGGGCTCGCATAAAGAAGAATAAGGACACCCAACAGGGCTTTCTAACGACCCCGCAGCATCATGACACCCCCTGAGGTCAGAGACTCCCGAGCCAACAGCAAGAAGGCATCACCAGATAGTGGAACATGCACCCTCATGAGGAGGGGGACTACCGCAAGCGTATCAAGCTAAGTATCCTACAGTACGCATTTGAATATTGAGCGATAAACATAACATAGCAGCATAAATACCATAGTTCATTACACGCACCCCCGCAGGGCCCCATGCTTGTTCTTTTTAAAAAATGCAGGAAGAAAAGTGAGGATAAACAAAAGCGGCACACGCAACCACAGCAGCTCACAAGGATTGGCTCCAAGGGCCCCCGGACTCAGCCGGAGCCTTCCTCGCGCTTCACCGGGGCACGGCAGGACGACCCGCCATCGTCCTCAAAGCGAGCGAGGCACCGTGGCGGCTGGTCATAGCCGCCACTACTGGTGCTCTCGCTAGAGGAGGGCCGCCGCCGCTGGATGAGTCACGACCGTCGCCAAGGGCAAGCCCGCCTTCCGCGTCATCGCGGCCGTCGTCAAGGCCAAGCCCACCATCGTCGTCGTTGTCTTCGAGGCAGCACCCTGCGCGGCAATCATCCTCCCCAAACACCCTCACGTAGAGGGTCGCGACGCCGTCGTACCTGAAGTGGAGGGTATGGCGGAAACCTCCTGCCCGCGGCGGAAACATCCAGCCACGGGCCAGGACCGCGCTGCCCGCGGCGGAAACCTCCACCGTGGCCCATGAGGCCTTGCTGCAGCAGCCATTGGCTTTCAACTAGAAGATGCCAGGGCTCGTGGCCGGCAGCTCGCCGGCAAAGGAGCACGGGAGCTGGAGCCAGGTACCAGCCGGCCGTTCCGAACACACGACGAACTCCGGGAGCACCTCCACCGAATGGAAGCGCGGCCGAGGAGGCCGGGTGACCACGGTGCGCCTCCCCACGGCGCAAGGGCTGCCTCGCCTCGAGTGGCCACCGCCGCGAGAGGAAGTACTGCCGCGACCACCAAAAATGACACCGGTCCCCGAAGGAGTAAGCCCACGCACCCGAGGAGCCACAGCAGGAGTCGCGACATGCTTGCGAGGGCGGCCCCGCCCCCTCTTGGGCGGCAGTGAGCCTGTCCCCTCTTGGCGAGCCTTCCTGTTCTCCGCGGTCGAGAACATCTTTGTTGGTACCATAGGGGCTGTGGTAAGGAAGCGAGGCGAGGAGGAGCAAGAAGGAACGGGCGGCGAGAAGACAGAGATTATCGAGGGGGATCTACCCCTCCCCTCATTTATAGCCAGAAGGAGGCCAACCGCTGGCCTCCACGATTGCATGTAATGATGGTTTCTTCTGCATGCAGCAGGCTCCCGTCAAGTTGAACGGTTGCCGAGCAGCATGGGGCAGTGGAGACGTCCACGTCCCATCAATCGCCATGCGACGGCCAAGGCCGCAGGCTGTTGGGGCCCGCGGCGCTCCGCACTTGTCCTTTGGCTTTTCCTCGAAGACAAGTTCGAGCGCGCCTTGGGCCCAGGGGCTAATGCCGGTGTTCTGGGATCGGGGGTGCCCAGACTTGCCTACCTGCGGCCCATGGCATGGCTCCATCAGCGGCCCTGTACGGTCCTGTTCGGCACCAACAACACAAGACCCTCGCGAGGGGCCAAGCCTCGCGAGGGGGGTGACGCCAAGACCTCCCTGTGGGGCGGCCTTACTAGGATGGCTCCTGAGGAGCGGAGATTTCAAGGCAAGGAGCACCTCGCGAGGTTCACATGACATGAGCCATGAGGACCGAGGACAGGCTGACGCCAGCGGGCGTAGCGTGCTAGTTTCCTCTTTGGTGCTATGGGGGCAAGCGCGGGCGCGGGGTCCCGAGGAATCAAGCAAAGGTTTCCATATCGGTGCAACAAGACCAAGACCGCAAGGACGACAGGACGGAGGTCATCGCGGAGCCCACTACAGCATCACCACCAGAGCCTGTGCAGGCGAAGACAACTTTTCTCAGGATAGCTTGTACTAGTTGTCTCCCTTCAAACTTGGCCGTTGTGGGATCCCATCCCGCCTAACATTTGGTAAGAGGACCGAGGCCACTATAAATAGGAATTAGCCACTACCATAGAGGCAGAGGATCATTGGGACCATCCCCACACCCACCAGCACATCGAGCTCAAGAACACCTCACCTCCTTAGGCTGTTCGTCCACTATACTAGCTAATCCTCATCCCTCAAGGCAATCCACCACAAAGCTTGAGTAGGGTATTACACCGCAAGGTGGCCCGAACAAGGATAAATCTCAGTGTCTCTCTTTCTTTGGGTTCATCGAGCTAGGCCATGGGATCGTTAGAGAGCGAGCTAGGGAGAGAGTGTTCTTCGTGCACACCCAAGTGTTCGAACCTCTCAAGGGTCTACGGAGCACTGAATTCGACATTTCATTTAATGCGCCATGTCAGCCTGCAAAGTTAGGTATGAAAGCCTTGTTTGATATCTAATCATTCCATAATGACTTATTTTCCACTATAGCGAGCCCTTGATCTATAAAAGGAGTCCCAAGGCAACCATAGAAAGGGGTGGATAATCCAGACCCTCACACACTCATACGCGCGTAGCCACTTTCGCCTCAAGGCGACCCCGGCCGGGAAAGCGTGTTGCGCTCACCACCGCTTTTTCCACCATCAATCCACCAAAGCAGGAGTAGGGTTTACGCCTCATGACGGCCCGAACCTATGTAAAACTGCCCCCATAATCTTTGTTGTGCTGTTCCACACACCTCTGCTCTTTGGGCAACATGACATCCCCCTGCCAAACCAGAAAGGGGCTCTTAGTCCTGTAGGTGGCCGTGGTTTCCCGTGAAATCTTTGGCGCGACAGGTAGGGGGATCACTTGCGCGAACCCGAAGGCGTGAGTAGTGCGTCATCTTCATCGCTATTTTCATCATCGAGGGCTCCATCAACTATGGCGCCCAGGAAGAAGTCCGGCACCGCAGCTCACTCGTCCACCTCGAAGGCCCCACCGCCAGCGGCCGCCGACGCCATGGGGAACGTGGGGGTGCCCAAGGAGGTGGGTGATGCGGGGGACATGGTTGGCGCAGGCTGCATTGTCACCACCTCCCCCTGCGACCGAAGCAGGAGCATTAGCAACATCCCAACTGTCATGCCCCACAAGGTACGAATGAAAGGGTTATTCCATCTATACCTCTTCTCCTCGCCGAAGGGCACAACCGCAGTGGTAATGCCCGGTCTAGGGTGAACCACCCTCCGGCCGCCCTTGCCATGGGCACGACCACAGGGCGCGTGCCTCCCCAGAGCGGGCCAACCCAGCCATTGTGCCCGATGGAGCCGCTGGGCCTCAAGCACCTCTACCGCATCGCCATGTCATCCAAACGGCTGGTTCACAACAGCGCAGGCGCGACGCGATCGCTGCCGGCACAGTTATAAGTTGGGCAACGATGCGGTGTACATCGTCATCACCAGTGCTACCGAGGCGCTAGCCCGGATGCTATTGAGGTTCCCGCCAGCAGCTGATAAGATGTTTGAGTGGAGAGCCACAATTCAGAGTCTGATTCGCTTCGCCGAGGCTGGGGGCTTCCAGCGAGATGGCCTGCCATGGCTTCCCCAGACGACGACGACAACTCGTGCTGCTGGCCGTGCAGAAGGGGCCACCCTCACGGTGTAGTCCTCGCCGCGGCAGACAGCACGGGAGCCACAAAATCAAGCACCCAATGACGTCTTGATGGCTTCTTCAAACCCTCGAGTATGTCAAGTCCAACGGCGAGACACAGAAGTTAGGCAGAGGGAAGGCGCGCGCATCATCGTCGAGCGACGCCGCGATGACCACCACCGGACTAATGGGTGCGATGGCCCTGACATCGACGAGCCCACGCTCAAGGATGGCGGGTATCTACCTTTCGAGGTTGGGTGCCTTGCCTTCAATCGTGAGTTGCGACTAGTCCGTTGGCCGTCCGCGCGCATGTTCAAACATAAATACCTGAGAAGTATGATCGGAGGTTGAACCCGGCAAAGTTCTTGAGCATCTACACTATCGCTATTCAAGTTGTCGGGGGAAGAGATGAGAAGGTGTTCGCCAACTACTTCCCTTTGGCACTCAAGTCCAATGTGAGGTTTTGGCTAATGCACTTTCCGAATAACTCCATTTTGACATGGGCTGAATTGTGCCATGAGTTCATTGGTGCTTCACGGGCGGCCATCAAGAACCAGGACAGCCCAGCGACTTGCAGCTTCTCCAACAAAAAGAAGGAGAGACTCTATGAAAGTATTTGCAAAGATTTAGCAGAGTCCACAAAAATATCCTAGATATCCATCGGCGGCTATGATAGCTGCTTTCCAATCCAATGTGGTCAACCGCAGGTGTCCGATTTTGGGTTCCGGCAAAACCCTCAAGGTTCGAACACTGGGCTGGGCACAAAGATCTTTCCTCCCCCCTAGCTCACGCTCTTGCAACGATCTAAAAACCTAGCTCTCCGAACTCGAAGAACAAGGGACACGAGAGTTTATACTGGTTCAGGCCACTGATGTGGTGTAATACCCTACTCCAGTGTGGTGTGGTGGATCGCCTCGTAGGCTGTGGATGAACAAGTACAAGGGAAGAATAGCCTCCTGAGGGGAGGTGTTCTTGATCTTGGTGAGCTGTTGCGTATCAGGGTGGAATGGATCCGATCCCCATCCTATGGTGATGTCAAGTCCTATTTATAGAGGCCCTAGTCCTCTTCCCAAATATTAGGCGGTAAGCGATCCCACAATGGCCAATTTGAAGGGGCACATCAAGTAGAAGCTATCCTGACAAAAGGTGGTCTTCGCCTGCCAAAGGCTCTAGTGGTGACCCTATCGTGGGCTCTGCGATGACCTCCGTCCTACCATCCTGCTGGTCTTGGTCTTGTTGCATCGATATGGAAACCTTTGCCTGATGCCTCGGGACTCCTCCTCTGTGCATGCTCCTTTAGCACCAAAGAGGCAACTTGTGCCCTACGTCCGCTTGCGCCCACCTGGCACCTGCCTGGCCTTGGTCGTCACGGCTCACATCACGGGAACCTCACGAGGTGACCCTCACCCTGATCTCTTTGCTCCTCGCGAGCCAGCCTAGCGGGGCTGCCCTTGAGGAGGTCTTGTGTCATCCGCCTCACGAGGCTTGGCTCCTCGCGAGGGTCTTGAGTGTTTGCTGGTGAATATGGGTCGTGCCAGGCCACTGGAGGAGCCACGCCATGGGCCGCAGGCAGGCAAGTCTGGGGACCCCCATTCCCAGAATGCCGACAGTAACCCCTGGGCCCAAGGCACACTCGGACTTGGCTTCGAGGAGAAGCCAAAGGGCAAGTGCGGAGCGCCACGGGCCCCTGGCGACTGACGGGACGTGGGCGTCTCCGCTTCCCCATGCTGCCCCGGCAACTGCCTGACTGACAAAAGGCTGGCGCAGGCTGTGCTGCCTTCCTTGCTCCCCTTCTTCTTGCTCTAGATCCCCTTTCTTGCTCCTCGCTCCCAAGAACTCCAGATCTGCCCAAATCCTCCTCCGAATCCGCCAGCAATGGCACCCAACAAAGCTCGGGCCGTCGCTCCGCCATCCTGGTACGAGCCTGTGTTGAGCGCGCCAAGCGTTTCGGAGAAGAACCTTGCCGCCATGCTCCTGATCACGGCGGCGGACGACGTGTAAAGGCCCCGTATGTAACTTGCCATATTTGTATTCCAACTCTTGCCATTTTCGGCTCTAAGTTATGATATTCCCTTGTGGTTGGGTTTTGTCTTTGTTTTTTCTTTTGCTCATGTCATGCATCTCATATCATGTCATCATGTGCATCGCATTTGCATACGTGTTCGTCTCATGCATCCGAGCATTTTCCCCGTTGTCCGTTTTGCATTCCGGCACTCCTACGTCCTCCAGTGTCCCATTTTTGTCTATTTTTGTGTGAGGGTGTTAAACGTTCTCGGATTGGACCGAGATTTTCCAAGCGGCCTTGTTATACCACCGGTAGACCGCCTATCAAGTTTTGTGCCATTTGGACTTCGTTTGATACTCCAACGGTTAACCGAGGAACCGTAAAAGCCTCATGTGTGTTGCAGCCCAACACCCCTCCAAAGTGGCCCAAACCCCATCTAAAGCCCCTCCATCCTCTCGGTCATTCGATCACGATCGCGTGGCCAAAAACCGCACTCCATTTGGAGTCTCCTAGCTCCTTCTATGTATAAATAGGCCTCCCCCTCCGAAATCCCGGGTCCAAACCATAGTTTTCTTCCCCTCTCCAAGCCAGACGCGTCCACCGCCACCGGACAAAGCTCGCGCCGCCCCCACATGTCGCTTCTGGATTCGTCGCCGCCCCGCGCCCACTTCGCCGCCCTCCCGTGCAGGCCCGCCGGGCCCAGGCGGGGCCCTCCCGGCCCACGCGCCCGGGCCGCCGTTCACCTCTCCGCCGCCGTTCTTCGCTCCGGCCGCTGCCGCCTTCCGCAGCTCGCAGGCCGCCGCCTCCCGCATCGCCGTCCACCGCGCGAGAGCCGCGCCGCCCGAATCCGGCCTCCCCGGCCCCCGATCCGCCGTCCTCTACTCCGGCCCCAACTCCGGTGACTCGGATCCGCATATTGCCGCGACCACCACGACCTCTCTCCCCGATGAACCTAGGTTTGCGTGCCGGCCAGATCTAGCTACAGTAAAACTGTAACACCCTCGATGCGACTATAGCTCCCACGTGTCGAGGCACGACTTAGAGACATAATCACATTGAAGGCATATGTCGCAAGTAAGGTAATCTTTACACATCCCATGTAATATAATAATAAAGGGGAGAGAACATAGTTGGCTTACAATCGCCATGTCAATCAAGGTACATCAATACCATTACATCATTCAAAACACTCATGGCCCGACTACGGCGCCAAAATAAAAGATAACCCAACATGCGACATGGTCCCGATCACCCCCAACTGGGCACCACTACTGATCATTAGGAAAGGAAACATAATAACGTTGAGAGTCCTCGTCGAAGTCCCACTTGAGCTCGAGCGCGTCACCTAGAGCGGAATCATCAGGCCCTGCATCTGGTGTAATAGTTATCTGTGAGCCAAAGGGACTCAGCAATCTCACACCCTCGCGATCAAGACTATTTAAGCTTATAGGTAAGGCAAGGTAAGAATATATGTGGAGCTGCAGCAAGCGGCTAGCATAATATGGTGGCTATCCTATTCGCAAAAGAGAGCGAGAAGAGGAGGCAAAGCGCGAGAGAGAAACTAGAGAACAACCTGCGCAAGCATTACTCCAACACCGTGTCCACTTCCCGGACTCCGCCGAGAAGAGGCCATCACGGTAACACACTCAGTTGATTCATTTTAGTTAAGTTAAGGTTCAAGTTATCTACAACCGGACATTAACAAATTCCCATCTGCCCATAACCGCGGGCACGACTTTCGAAAGTTCAAATCCCTGCAGGGGAGTCCCAACTTAGCCCATGAAAAGCTCTTACGGTCAACGAAGGAATAGACCTCCTCCCAAGACGTTCCGATCAGACTCAGTATCTCGGTTCTTCAAGACACTCGACAGGTTAAAACAAGACCAGCAACACCGCCCGAATGTGCCGACAAATCCCGATAGGAGCTGCACATATCTCGTTCTCAGGGCACACTCAGATAGGTCGTGCTACGAGTAAAACCAACCCTCGAGTTTCCCCGAGGTGGCCCCGCAGGCTGCCCGGTTCGGACCAACACTCAAAGGAGCACTGGCCTAAGGGGGGGGTTTAAATAAGATGACCCTCGGGCTCCGGAAACCCAAGGGAAAAGAGGCTAGGTGGCAAATGGTAAAACCAAGGTTGGGCATTTCTGGAAAAGCTTTAATCAAGGCGAACTATCAAGGGGTTCCCATTATAACCCAACCGCGTAAGGAACGCAAAATCCGAGAACATAACACCGATATGATGGAAACTAGGGCGGCAAGAGTGGAACAAAACACTAGGCGAGAGGCCGAGCCTTCCACCCTTTACCAAGTATATAGACGCATTAAGATAACATAGCGATATAATGATATCCCAACAGGTAAATAAATGTTCCAACAAGGAACGGCCTCCAATCTTCACCTGCAACTAGCAACGCTATAAGAGGGGCTGAGCAAAGCGGTAACATAGCCAATCAACGGTTTGCTAGGACATGGTGGGTTAGAGGTTTCACATGGAAATATGGGAGGCTTGAAAGAAAGTGGTAGGCATCGTAGCATTGGAATAGCAAAAGAGCGAGCAATCTAGCATAGCAAAGATAGTAGTGATTTCGAGGGTATGATCATCTTGCCTGCACAGTTGTCAGAGTTGACTGGATCCTCGAAAGCAAACTCAACGGACTCCTCGTTAGCGAACTCGTCTCCCGGCTCTACCCAAACAAGACAAACAAGCAACAAGGACACAATCAACCACGTGCAAAGCTCAAACAACATGATGCAAGGATGATAAGCTATGCGGGATGCGATGCGGGATGCATATGCAAGATGTGACAAGGAATGCATGAACCTGGCCTCAAATTGGAAATCCAAGTGTGCCACTGGAAAGATGAGATGAAATCTCTTGAAAATGATATAAAGAATGCCGGAATTGGAGTTACGATTTGGAAATGGCAAGCAAAACAAATATGACACCGGTCTGCGATTTGCAGCAAGTAGCCATCTAAATGCAATGAGATGAACATGCTACAACCCAAACATGACAACAAAATACATGGCAGGGATGCACTCAAGATGCTTAACAAAAGTCTAGCACTAAGCTACGGCCAAATTATCCATTAACAGGTTCAAACAAGCATGGAAAAAATGCATATGGCAAACAGATTTCAGACTTAGTGAAATTAACACTTGTCTGGAATTTCAGATCAGGTAGCCCTCTTCGGAGCAACAAAACTACATGCTACAGGACCTGAACATGGGAAAGTAAAGCATGGCATGGAGCTAATCAAAGAGCTTAACAAAATTCCCGTAGTGACCTTGAGCCAAAAGGGATCAGAAAATACAATTGCAAGCATGTGAACATGGCAAAAACATAATCTGATCACAGACTTAGTGAAAACTGGAGCATGCTGAAAACAGATATCAAGTAGGCATGTTTACGAGCTCGATGCACTCACTACGGAGCAAGACATGAAAAGCTAAGCATACATCTATCAAGAACACACAAAATTCAAGCTAGACATGGCAAAAACATTAGCATAGCATGCACGGGTCAACTACAACATCATCGGCAAAATTGCAAACAAGTTGACAATCTGCCCAGATTCACAAAGTAGCAAAAGTAGAGCTCGATTGACTCAAGCTAGGGTGCTCCATAATTGCAAAAAAAGACATGGATGGATGGAGCACTACAAGATTAACAAAACATCCTTACTGATCATCCTCAAAAGAGGCACGGATCACTCGAAAACAACATGAATATATGGCCATATGAAATAAACGGCGTAAGGACTTGGTGGAATTGCTAAGTCCCTGAAATCAGCACTACCAAGTGCCTCACTTCGCAAGCTTGCACTAGTCACCACACACATCACAAAAATACATGGGTTGCACCTCTGGAAAGATGACAAAACCCTTAACAAAACATATGTAGAGCTCATGGGCATATCATGCACACAATAATCATGGCAAAAATGACAAATGTGCAAATGGAGTAACAGATCTGACAATTATCTCATGTAGCCCTCTTCTAACATCATTTCGGGCATCAAGATGAACTCAAATGAAAATGATGCAATGGAATGAAATGATGTACTCTCTAAGACGAACAATTTGATATGCCACATGTCAAAAACGGAGCCAGGGATGCGGAGATATGATGCTATGAACAAGGGCACTTTGACTAGGGTTAGGAACAAAAGTCAACCGAGAGTCTCCTCAGATCCAGATCCAGCGTTCGGATCGAGGCACGCCGGAGTTACTGTAGACACCGGAGAACTCACCGGAGAGGAGGAGACCGGCCGGAGTCGAGGTAGGGCAGGGCGGCGGAGGCGGCCGGCGTGGCCGGGCGGCAGAGGCGCGGGCGGCGGGGCTCGGCCGTCGCGGTGGCGGAGCGGCTGACCGCGGCGGCGAGGTGGCGGCGCCCGCCCGCGAGGGAGGCAGGCGGCGGCGTGGCGAACGTAGGCGGCGGCGGCGAGGAGGCGCGGGCGGCGGGGAAGCACGGGTGGCGGGGAAGCAGCAAAGCGGCGGCGAGGCGCGCGGCGGCGAGGAGCTCGGGCCGCGGGGGCCGGCCTTGGGCCCCGGCGGGCCCGCGCGGGATGGCGACGGTGACGTGGCAGGCGCGGAGTGGGCGGCGGCGATGTGTCCGGCCAGGGCGGACGTGTCTGGCCGGCGCGGAGATGATTTTTAGGGTTTCAGACGAGGGGGATCTGGATTTTCGGGGAGAGGCCTATTTATAGGCATAGAGGGAGCTAGGAGAGTCCAAATGAGGTGCGGTTTTCGGCCACGTGATCGTGATCGAACGCTCTAGATGATGGAGCAGGTTTAGGTGGGTTTTGGGCCAAATTGGAGGGGTTTTGGGCCAAATTGGAGGGGTGTTGGGATGCAACACACACGAGGCCTTTTCGGTCCCTCGGTTGACCGTTGGAGTATCAAACGAAGTCCAAATGATACGAAACTTGACAGGCGGTCTACCGGTAGTAAACCAAGGCCGCTTGGCAAGTATCGGTCCAATCCGGAAATGTTTAAACTCCACACACGAAAGAAAGCTAGAAATGACCACCGGAGGAGAACGGAGCGCCGGAATGCAAAACGGACAACGGGGAAAATGCTCGAATGCATGAGATGAACACGTATGCAAATGCAATGCACATGATGACATGATATGAGATGCATGACAACGACAACAACACACGGAGACAAAAACCCGAACCCGAGAAAATAAAATAACTTAACGCCGGAAACGGCAAGAGTTGGAGTACAAATTGGGAAAGTCATATCCGGGGTGTTACAACACTGCACCACTACGGAAGGATCTCGACCCGAGATCTAGGACTGAAAGAACGCCGGGTACTCAGAACGGAGGTGATCCTCGCGTTCCCAGGTAGCTTCATGGTCGGAATGGTGTGACCACTTGACTTTGAGGAATTTGGTTGACTTATTGCGAGTCTTGCGTTCAGTCTCTTCAAGAATAGCAACGGGGTGCTCATGATAGGAAAGATCTTCTTGGAGCTCAATGTCCTCGAAGTTGACGGTGTGGTTAGGAGTCTTGAAGCACTTTCGAAGCTGAGAGACATGGAACACATCATGAACATTTGCAAAGTTTGAAGAAAGCTCAAGTTGATAGGCGAGATCGCCTCTCTTGCTGACAATCTTGAAAGGTCCCACGTATCTGGGGGCAAGCTTCCCTTTGATACCGAAGAGACGAGTACCTTTCATAGGATAGACATGGAGGTAAACATGATCTCCGATCTCAAAAGCCAAATCACGGTGCTTACTATCATAGTAGCTCTTCTGACGGGATTGGGCTGCTTTGAGGTTATCTCGAATGACTTTGCACATTTCCTCTGCCTCTGTGATTAAGTCATTTCCCAAAAGCTGACGTTCACCGGTTTCAGACCAGTTGAGAGGGGTACGGCACTTCCTGCCATACAGAATTTCAAATGGGGCCTTGCCCGAACTTGCTTGAAAACTGTTGTTGTAGGAGAATTCAGCATAAGGAGGACAATCCTCCCACTTCATGCCGAAGGAGATCACACAAGCCCTAAGCATATCTTCAAGAATCTGGTTGACACGCTCGACTTGAACGCTAGTTTGAGGATGGAAAGCTGTGCTGAAGCGGATGTTGGTGCCCATGGCCTTCTGAAAAGAATCCAAAAACTTGGAGGTAAAGATGCTGCCACGGTCTGAAGAGATCACTTGAGGAATACCGTGCAGAGAGACAATCCGAGAGGTATAGAGTTCCGCCAACTGAGCTGCAGTGATCGACTCTTTGATAAGCAGAAAGTGAGCCACATTGGTGAGTTTGTCGATGACAACGAATATATCATCATTGCCACGTTTGGACTTTGGAAACCCAGTCACGAAGTCCATCTCAATGTGGTCAAACTTCCATTCTGGAATGGCAAGAGGTTGGAGGAGACCAGCTGGCCTTTGGTGTTCTGCCTTCACTCTTCTGCAGACATCACATTCATTCACGAATTGAGCAATCTCCCACTTCATTCAAGTCCACCAATAAGCCTGCTTGAGGTCCTGATACATCTTCGTGCTCCTAGGGTGGATGGAGAGGAGAGAATTGTGAGCCTCGTTCATGATCACTTTACGAAGGTCACCTTTGGGTACAACAATACGATCCTCGAAGAAGAGAGTGTCCTTGTCATCAAGGCGGTAGCACTTGTATTTGGGTTGACTCTTGGCAATCCCAATCTTCACCTTTTTCACCATAGCATCAAGAAGCTGGGCTTGGCGAATCTGATCTTCCAAGGTAGGAGAGACTTGAAGGTTGGCGAGGAAACCTTGAGGAACAACTTGCAGATTAAGTTTGCGGAAAGCTTCACAAAGCTCGGGTTGATAAGGCTTGAGAATCAGACTGTTGCAGTAAGCCTTTCTGCTCAGTGCGTCAGCAATCACATTGGCCTTGCCTGGAGTATACTCGATACTCGGATTATACTCTTGAATCATTTTGACCCATCGAGTTTGCCTGAGGTTGAGATTAGGCTGAGTGAAGATGTACTTGAGACTCTTGTGATCAGTGAAAATGTCCACTTTTCTTCCCAATAGAAGATGTCTCCAAGTCAAAAGAGCATGCACAACTGCCGCCAACTCGAGATCATGAGTGGGGTAGTTCTTCTCATTAGGCTTCAACTGGCGAGAGGTATAAGCAACAACTTTCTTCTCTTGCATCAATACTGCGCCAAGACCTTGGAGAGAGGCATCACAAAAGACCTCGTACGGCTTGGATTCATCAGGCGGAGTCAGAACTGGAGCAGTGATCAATTTCTCTTTCAAAGTGTTGAAAGCAATGTCACACTCCGGAGACCAAACGTACTTGACGTTCTTCTGGAGAAGATTTGAGAGAGTCTTCGCGATCTTAGAAAAGTTTTCAAAGAATATTCGGCAATAGCTTGCGAGACCGAGGAAGCTACGGAATTGCTTCACGTTCTGAGGAGGTTCCCAATTCACAAATGCAGACACCTTCTCAGGATTCATGGCAATGCCCTTGGCAGAGATGATATGACCAAGATAAAGAACCTCATCGAGCCAAAATTCGCACTTGGAGAACTTGGCGTAGAACTGATGTTCCCTCAGCTTATCAAGAACCAAACGCAAGTGCTTGGCATGATCTTCCTTGTTCTTTGAGAAAACCAGAATGTCGTTGAGATAGACCAAAACGAAGTCACTGGTGTAGGCGTTGAAGATGAAGTTCATCATGCGAGAGAAAGTCGAAGGAGCATTGACGAGGCCAAAAGACATGACAGTGTATTCATATGAACCATAGCTTGTCCTGAAGGCCGTCTTGGGAATATCTTGCTCACGGATTCGAATCTGATGATAACCCATACGGAGATCAAGCTTGGAGAATACTTGGGCACCTTTGAGTTGTTCGAACAGCTCATTGATGTTAGGAAGTGGGTATTTGTTCTTGATGGTCTTCTTGTTCAATGGACGGTAATCAACACAAAGTCGGTCCGTTCCATCCTTCTTCTTCACAAAAAGAACACCACAACCCCACGGAGAAGAACTAGGCCGGATGAGACCCATTTTCTCTTGAATATCGAGTTGGTTCTTCAGCTCCTTCAACTCTTCAGGTCCGAGCTTGTAAGGACGCTTGCACACAGGTTCCGTACCGGGCTCAAGATCAATAACGAATTCAACTGGCCGGTGCGGAGGAATTCCTGGAAGCTCTTCTGGAAAGACGTCTTGATATTCGCAAACGACTGGAATTTGCGAGATAGCATCCAGTTCACCCTTCTCATTGAGAGAAAACAGATGGGTGGTATCATCACGAGCGGTAAATACAATTACATCCTCAGACGAATGAGTCAATTGAATCTGCCTGGCTGCACAATCAAGCTGAGCCTTTTGCTTAGAAAGCCAATCCATTCCGAGAATAAGATCAATATCCGAGTTACCAAGAACCATTAGGGAAGAAAGGAACTTGTAGTCGCCCAACATGATAGTAACATCTGGCACTTCCAGACTTGCACTTAAACGTTTGCCAAGAGAAACGTTATCCATTTATTTACCCAAATGAGACGAAACGAACTCATGCTTGGTAAAAAATGGCTTTGACATGAAACAATGCGATGCGCCAGTGTCAAAAAGAACTTTTGCAGGAATGTCGTTAACAGGAAGGTTACCCATGATGACATTTGACGAATCCTCTGCCTGAGCTGCGTTCATCAAGTTGACCTTGGCGTGCTTGGGGTTATGCTTGACCACAGCTGTACTTGCCGATCTGACAGGAGGAGTAGGAGGAATACGCCTCTTGTTGAAACACTTGTTGGCATAGTGACCCTTCTGTTGGCACTTGTTGCACGTGACCTCTGAAAGCGGACGGTGATACGGAGCACTCGATCTTGGAGGTTGAGACGAAGTCTTGTTCTGAAAACCAGGGTTGGGTGGGTGGGAAGAACCACTGCCACCTTTGCTCTTCTGCTGATATGGCTGACGGAACGGAGGAGGAGGAAGCCAATACTTCTGCTGCTTGGCCACTTGAGTAGAGGAAGAAGGAGTAACATCTCTGACTCGCTTCTTGGAAGCATCACACCTCAATTGAGCAGCCTCTTGCTTCAATGACATGTTGTAGAACTGATCGTACCTCAAGGGCTCAAAGAGAACAAGAGCTAGCTGGATTTCTTCTCTGAGACCACCCATGAACTGGTATATCATGATCTTCTCATCAGGGACGTCCTGCTTGGCAAAGCGGGCGAGCTTCTGGAACAACTTGTTGTAGTCATAGACAGACAAAGAGCCTTGCTTCAGATTGCGGAATTCCTCACGCTTGCTTTCAACCATGCTCTGAGGGATATGGTGAGCTCGGAAATCTTGACGGAATTCATCCCAAGTGATAACACGTCCACCTCTAGAGTACTTGTACTGCTGGAACCATTCTGCAGCTTGATCTTTGAGTTGGAAGGAAGCGAACTTGATAAAGTCCTCAGGCCTGACGTTACTGCACTCGAAATGCTTGCACAGATCCACAAGCCAATCATCAGCATCGGTTGCCTCAACACAATTGCTGAAAGTCTTTGGCCCGTTAGCAAGGAACTGGTTGAGTGTAGCAGAGTGATTCTGATTGTTGCCTTGGTTGCCTTGATTGCGCTCTTGAAGAATTTGCATGATCAACTGTGTGTTTGCATTGGTTGCGGCCATCGCAGCTTGCCATGCCTCCGAAGGAGGTGGAGGTGGTGGCGGATCAGGATTAGGAGTCGTGCGCGTTGGAGGAGCCATCCTGAAGAGGTTGACCACCATTAGCACATTGATAGATAAATATTGAAGCTGAATCCAACGGAATGAAAATTGCAACATATAGTCTTCACATCCGAACAAAATGAACGAATGCATTCCTCTTGAAATGGTCACATATCCATAAATTGAGAAGCCACTTAGAATTAAGGTAGAGAAATAAATCAACAAGGTACGGATCAAGAACGAATAATTGGTAAGAAATCCCAATCTCAAACCAATATCCGTGGAAGAAGAACTAGAGCTACGAGAATTCCCACCTATGAAACTCCCGAACCTTTCCGGTTTTGCAATCAGGTGTTGGGGATACAGGTGAAGCATAATATCTCACCCAAATCTAGCAAATCCTACATCCAGCTGTATCCATCCTTCAACACATAACCGAGAAAAACTTCGGAAACCATCTACCTCAACCTTCGAAAAGCATCCGTTATACAAGTTATGGCGATACTCCCGAACTCCCGCCCCAGTACTGGGTGGCATCGAGGTTATCTCACCAACGAACTGCATAAAAGAGATTTTCGATGTCGGCGTACTAAACTCAGGTATTCCAGAACTGCAACGATAAAATTATGACGACAACACCTCAGAGCTCAACTCCCCGGGACACTTCCACAAAACCCCTGACAGGAGGCACCAAGACAATGTTCTCATCATAAAACCATCGGAACGATTCCAAGATACCCGCGTGATCCTAAATTTTTTTTAGTGAAATTTGAGAAGAGAAGAGTCAAAACTCTACGTCAGGATGCCTTACCAGAGCGATGAGGAGACTGGGAAGTAAAAAGAATTCCTAAACTCTCCGATATATAATTCCTAAATGACTCAAAACATTTTTCTAGACACAACTCGGCCGCTAAAAACGATCAAGCAATGGGGCTCCTAAGGTCGGGGAAGGCTCTGATTACCAACTTGTAACACCCTCGATGCGACTATAGCTCCCACGTGTCGAGGCACGACTTAGAGACATAATCGCATTGAAGGCATATGTCGCAAGTAAGGTAATCTTTACACATCCCATGTAATATAATAATAAAGGGGAGAGAACATAGTTGGCTTACAATCGCCACGTCAATCAAGGTACATAAATAACATTACATCATTCAAAACACTCATGGCCCGACTACGGCGCCAAAATAAAAGATAACCCAACATGCGACATGGTCCCGATCACCCCCAACTGGGCACCACTACTGATCATCAGGAAAGGAAACATAATAATGTTGAGAGTCCTCGTCGAACTCCCACTTGAGCTTGAGCACGTCACCTAGAGCGGAATCATCAGGCCCTGCATCTGGTGTAATAGTAATCTGTGAGCCAAAGGGACTCAGCAATCTCGCACCCTCGCGATCAAGACTATTTAAGCTTATAGTTAAGGGAAGGTAAGAATATATGTGGAGCTGCAGCAAGCGGCTAGCATAATATGGTGGCTATCCTATTCGCAAAAGAGAGCGAGAAGAGGAGGCAAAGCGCGAGCGAGAAACTAGAGAACAACCTGCGCAAGCATTACTCCAACACCGTGTCCACTTCCCGGACTCCGCCGAGAAGAGGCCATCACGGTAACACACTCAGTTGATTCATTTTAGTTAAGTTAAGGTTCAAGTTATCTACAACCGGACATTAACAAATTCCCATCTGCCCATAACCGCGGGCACGGCTTTCGAAAGTTCAAATCCCTACAGGGGAGTCCCAACTTAGCCCATGAAAAGCTCTTACGGTCAACGAAGGAATAGACCTCCTCCCAAGACGTTCCGATCAGACTCAGTATCTCGGTTCTTCAAGACACTTCGACAGGTTAAAACAAGACCAGCAACACCGCCCGAATGTGCCGACAAATCCCGATAGGAGCTGCACATATCTCTTTCTCAGGGCACACTCAGATAGGTCAAGCTACGAGTAAAACCAACCCTCGAGTTTCCCCGAGGTGGCCCCGCAGGCTGCCCGGTTCGGACCAACACTCAGAGGAGCACTGGCCCGGGGGGGTTTAAATAAGATGACCCTCGGGCTCCGGAAACCCAAGGGAAAAAGAGGCTAGGTGAAATGGTAAAACCAAGGTTGGGCATTGCTGGAAAAGCTTTAATCAAGGCGAACTATCAAGGGGTTCCCATTATAACCCAACCGCGTAAGGAACGCAAAATCCGGGAACATAACACCGATATGACGGAAACTAGGGCGGCAAGAGTGGAACAAAACACTAGGCGAGAGGCCGAGCCTTCCACCCTTTACCAAGTATATAGATGCATTAAGATAACAAGGTAATATAATGATATCCCAACAAGTAAATAATGTTCCAACAAGGAACGGCCTCCAATCTTCACCTGCAACTAGCAACGCTATAAGAGGGGCTGAGCAAAGCGGTAACATAGCCAATCAACGGTTTGCTAGGACATGGTGGGTTAGAGGTTTGACATGGCAATTTGGGAGGCTTGAAAGCAAGTGGTAGGCATCATAGCATTGGCATAGCAAAAGAGCGAGCATCTAGCATAGCAAAGATAGTAGTGATTTCGAGGGTATGATCATCTTGCCTGCAAAGTTGTCAGAGTTGACTGGATCCTCGAAAGCAAACTCAACGGGCTCCTCGTTAGCGAAACTCGTCTCCCGGCTCTACCCAAACAAGACAAACAAGCAACAAGGACACAATCAACCACGTGCAAGATCAAACAACATGATGCAAGGATGGTATGCTATGCGGGATGCGATGCGGGATGCATATGCAAGATGTGACAGGGAATGCATGAACCTGGCCTCAACTTGGAAATCCAAGTGTGCCACTGGAAAGATGAGATGAAATCGCTTGAAAACGATATAAAGAACGCCGGAATCGGAGTTACGGTTTGGAAATGGCAAGAAAACAAATATGACACCGGTCTGCGATTTACAGCAAGTAGCCATCTAAATGCAAAGAGATGAACATGCTACAGCACACCAAACATGACAAAAAATACATGGCAGGGATGCATTCCAAGATGCTTAACAAAAGTCTAGCACTGAGCTACGGCCAAATCATGCATTCACAGGTTCAAACAAGCATGGCAAAAATGCATCTGGAAACAGATTTCAGACTTAGAGAAATTAACACTTGTCTGGAATTTCAGATCAGGTAGCCCTCTTTTGAGCTCCAAGAAGATCTTTCCTATCGTGAGCACCCCGTTGCTATTCTTGAAGATACTGAACGCAAGACTCGCAATAAGTCAATCAAATTACTCAAAGTCAAGTGGTTACACCATTCCGACCGTGAAGCTACCTGGGAACGCGAGGATCACCTCCGTTCTGAGTACCCGGCGTTCTTTCAGTCCTAGATTTCGGGTCGAGATCCTTTCGTAGTGGTGGAGTGTTGTAACATCCCGGATATGACTTTCCCAATTTGTACTCCAACTCTTGCCGTTTCCGGCGTTAAGTTATTTTATTTTCTCGGGTTCAGGTTTTGTTCTCCGTGTGTTGTTGTTGTCATGCATCTCATATCATGTCATCATGTGCATTGCATTTGCATACGTGTTAATCTCATGCATTCGAGCATTTTCCCCGTTGTCCGTTTTGCATTCCGGCGCTTCGTTCTCCTCCGGTGGTCATTTCTAGCTTTCTTTTGTGTGTGGGGTTTAAACATTTCGGATTGGACCGAGACTTGCCAAGCGGCCTTGGTTTACTATCGGTAGACCGCCTGTCAAGTTTCGTACCATTTGGACTTCGTTTGGATACTCCAACGGTTAACCGAGGGACCGAAAAGGCCTCGTGTGTGTTGCAGCTCAACACCCCCCAATTTGGCCCAAAAACCCACCTAACCCTGCTCCATCATCTAGAGCGTTCGATCACGATCGCGTGGCCGGAAATCGCACCTCATTTGGACTCTCCTAGCTCCTCCTATGCCTATTTATAGACCCCCTCCTTCAAATTCGCGGATCCCCCTCTCCAAACCCTAAATTTCCACCTCGCGCGCCGCCGGACAATGTCCGTCCCGGCCCGGACAAACGCGCCGCCGTCCGCAGCCACTGAGGCGCTGCCACGTGTCCCGGGACGCATCACCGCGCGCCATCCCGCGCGGGCCCGCCGGGCCCAAGGCCGGCCCCCGCGGCCCGAGCTCCTCCGCGCCCGGCTGCCCCGCCGCCCGGTGGCCGGAGCCCCTCGCCGCCCCGTCACCGGCCACCTCCGCCGCCGCCGCGGGCTTCGACGCCGGCCGCCGCGAGCCGCCCGACGCGCCGCCCCGTCGTCCAAGCCGCGCCAAGTCCGGCGACCGCCGTCGCGCTCCGCCCTCCTCTCGCCGGGATCCGACCCCGCCGCCCTCCGCCATCCTCCTCGTCGACTCCGGCAAGCTCCAAGTCCGGCGAGCACTTTTCCGGCGATCCTCGGTTCCCGCGCCGTCCGGATCTGGATCTAGATTCGTTTGAGGGTTGACTTTCTCCCGAAACCCTAATCCATGTGCCCATCTTCATCATGCTATATCTCCGCATCCGTAGCTCCGATTTGGGCATATAGTATATCAAAATGTTCGTCTCGACGAGTACATCATTTCATTCCATTGCATAATTTTCATTTAAGCTCAGATTGATGCCTGAAATTCTGTTAGAAGGAGGCTTCGTGAGTTAATTGTCAGATCTGCTAGTTCATCTTAGACTTTTGTCATTTTTGCCATGATTTTTGTGTGCATGATATGCCTGTGAGTCCTTCAAGTGTTTTGTTAAGGATTTTTTCTTTTTTCCAGAGGTGCAACCAATGCATTTTTAGGATGTGTGTGGTGACTTTTGCAAGCTTACAAAGTGAGGCACCCGATAAATCTGTTTTCAGGGACTTAGTGGTTTTCACTAAGTCTGGGATTATTTAGTTCACGATGCCATATGTTCATCTTGTTTCCTAGTGATCGGTGCCTCTTTTGAGGATGATCAGTAAAGGAGTTTTGTTAATCATGTTATGCTATATCCATCCATGTCTTTGTTTGAAATTATGGAGGATCCTAGCTTGACTCAATCGAGCTCTACTTTTGCTTCGTTGCGAATCTGGGCAGATCGTCAACTCGTTTGCGATTTTGCCGGCGTTTTTGTAGTTGATCCGTGCATGCTATGCCATTGTTCTTGCCATGTCTAGCTTGTATTTTGTTCCTTCTTAATGGATGTATGCTTTTCTTGCCATGACTTGGACCGTGGTGAGTGCATCGAGCTCGTTTACATGCCTTCGTGAGTTATATTTCAGCATGTCTCAGTTTTCACAAAGTCTGAAAACTGATTGTGTTTTAGCTATGTTCGTGTGCCCGTTAGTATATTTTGTGGACCCTTATGCCCCCAGGTAACTTTGGGTCTTTTGTTAAGCTTGTTTAGTAGCTCCATGCCATGTTCTTACTTGTCTTAATAAGGTCATGTATCATGTTGTTTTGATGCTCCGAAGACGGCTTCATGATCTGAAATTTCGGACAAGTGTTAATTTCACCAAGTGTGAGATCTGTTTTGCATTTGCGTTTTTGCCATGCTTGTTTGAACCTCATACTGGATGAATTGGCCATGGCTCAGTGCTAGTATTTTTTTAAGCATGTTGTGTGCATCCCTGCCATGTATTTTGTTGTCATGTTTGGTGGCTGTAGCATGTTCATTTCGTTGCATTTAGATGCCAACTTGTTGTAAATCGCAGACCGGTGCAAATATTGAATCGCTCGCCATTTCCAAACCGTAACTCCGATTCCGGCATTCTTTATATCGTTTTCAAGCGATTTCATCTCATCTTTCCAGTGGCACCCTTGGAATTCCAAGTTGAGGCCAGGTTCATGCATTTCCTGTCATATCTTGCATTTTGCATTCCGCATCGCATCCCGCATAGCATATCTTCATTTCATCATATTGCTTGGCCTTGCACGTGGTTGATTGTATCCTTGTTGCTTGTTTGTCTTGTTTGGGTAGAGCTGGGAGACGAGTTCTTTACCAAGGAGCCCGTTGAGTTTACTTGTGAGGATCCAGTCAACTCTGACAGCTTTGCAGGTAAGATGATCATACCTTCGAAATCACTACTATCTTTGCTATGCTAGTTTGCTCGCTCTTTTGCTATGCCAATGCTACGATGCCTACCTTTTGCTTGTCAGCCTCCCAATTGCCATGTTGAAACTCTAACCCACCATGTCCTAGCAAACCGTTGATTGGCTATGTTACCGCTTTGCTCAGCCCCTCTTATAGCGTTGCTAGTTGCAGGTGAAGATTGGAGGCCGTTCCTTGTTGGAACATCTTTTATTTACTTGTTGGGATATCATTATATTGCCATGTTATCTTAAGGCATCTATATACTTGGTAAAGGGTGGAAGGCTCGGCCTCTCGCCTAGTGTTTTGTTCCACTCTTGCCGCCCTAGTTTCCGTCATATCGGTGTTATGTTCCCGGATTTTGCGTTCCTTACGCGGTTGGGTTATAATGGGAACCCCTTGATAGTTCGCCTTGATTAAAGCTTTTCCAGCAATGCCCAACCTTGGTTTTACCATTTTCCACCTAGCCTTTTCTTTCCCTTGGGTTCTGCAGACTCAAGGGTCATCTTATTTTAGCCCCCCCACGGGCCAGTGCTCCTCTGAGTGTTGGTCCGAACTGAGCTGCCTGCGGGGCCACCTCGGGGAAACTTGAGGGTTGGTTTTACTCGTAGCTAGTCTCATCTGAGTGTGCCCTGAGAAAGAGATATGTGCAGCTCCTATCGGGATTTGTCGGCACATTCGGGCGGTGTTGCTGGTCTTGTTTTAACCTGTCGAAGTGTCTTGAGTTACGAGATACCGAGTCTGATCGGAATGTCTTGGGAGGAGGTCTATTCCTTCGTTGACCGTGAGAGCTTGTCATGGGCTAAGTTGGGACTCCCCTGCAGGGTTTCAACTTTTGAAAGCCGTGCCCGCGGTTATGGGCAGATGGGAATTTGTTAATGTCCGGTTGTAGATAACTTGAACCTAAATTAATTAAAATGAATCAACTGAGTGTGTTACCGTGATGGCCTCTTCTCGGCGGAGTCCGGGAAGTGGACACGGTGTTGGAGTAATGTTTGCGCAGGTTGTTCTCTAGTGTCTCGCTCGCGCTTTGCCTACTCTTCTCGCTCTCTTTTGCGAATAAGATAGCCACCATATATGCTAGTCGCTTGCTGCAGCTCCACATATATTTGTCTTACCCTTCCTATAAGCTTAAATAGTCTTGATCGCGAGGGTGCGAGATTGCTGAGTCCCTGTGGCTCACAGATACTATAACTGCAGATGCAGGTCCAGGTGATTCCGCTCCAGGTGACGAGTACGAGATCAAGTGGGAGTTCGACGAAGACTCTCAGCGTTACTATGTTTCCTTTCCCGATGATCAGTAGGGGTGCCCAGTTGGGGGTGATTGGGACCGTGTCGCATGTTGGGTTCTCTTCTATTTTGGCACCGTAGTCGGGCCATGAGTGTTTTGGATGATGTAATGTTATTTATGTTCTTGATTGACGTGGCGAGTGTAAGCCAACTATGTTCTCCCCTTTATTATTCATATTACATGGGATGTTGTGAAGATTGCCTAACTTGCGACATATGCCTTCAATGCGATTATGTCTCTAAGTCGTGCCTCGACACGTGGGAGCTATAGTCGCATCGAGGGTGTTACACCAGGATACCTCTTAAAATTCAAATCTTCTTGTGGCAGTTATTTCAGGATGCTGTCTTAACTAGAGATGTGATGAAACATCGAGGGTGGAAGGGGAATCCCAAATGTTCCTTTTGTGATGGGCGAGAGACTGCACAGCACTTGTTCTTTACTTGCCCCGTTGCTAGGGTGACCTGGAGGACAGTGGCATGTATGTTTGGCATTGCTTTGTGCCCTGATAACATTTGGCAAGCTTATGTGTGGTGCTATACATTATTCCCTGGTGGGGAAAAGTTTTACACAGCGTGGATTGTGGTTGTGTGTTGGGCGATTTGGTCCTGTCACAGTAGAGCTACCTTCGAGTTCAAACCACTTACAAATCCTTTTGAATGTATTTTTTCTGCTTGTGCTCTAAAGTGCTACTCGGCAGGACTGCTGAAGCAAGATGACACAACCACCATGAGGGACGGGGCAAAGATTCTGAAAGAGAACGCGTCGATGATGATGAGAATCTGTGCGGCGAACCATGAAGAATCGACATGCTGATCTGCTGAAGATGTTGCCTCTGTGGTTTAGCTAGATGTTTGAGTTGTTTTCCCCCTGCGTGGGCTTGAAACTTTGTTGCTCAGCTGTTGCAAGCTTTTATCTTGTGTTCTTTGGGGCTATAGGCTCTGGATTCTAGTCACTGAAAATTGGTGTCGTCGGGTTTTCACCCCACGGTGAGTAATCTCGATGGCGAGTGCTCACAGTGGGTTTCCCGATGATGTGTTGGACTCGCTTCCCCTTTTCTCCTTTCTTTGGACTGCTGTATTTCCGTTATGTTGCAGTAATGGAAAGGGGTAATGCCCGGTTCAAAAAAAATGTCTAAACATGTTAATGTTGTATCCTTTGACACCTCTAGTCCAAGGCAAAGGCTATCACCCCGCATGGAAGCATCATTGACCATGAATTAGACTTCTATACTACACGAGACAAACGACGGAACTATTACTCACACGTAGGAATGATTAAACATATTCGGTACCAATACCGGTCCGGACACTACCCCTATACGGTTGACGCGACAATGTTGAGATCTACATACCATTTGTATAAGCATAGTATGGACACAGTAGAAGCAGACTCCACTTTTCACAAAGTCTGGAGCCTTTAACCCACGTAGAGATCTCGATGCTTCTTGGCTTCTTGCTGAGGCCTACTTCATCTCGTCGAGTTCCTAACTCGTCTAGTACACCCCCTCCCCCCCCCCGGGGTCCTCGCCGCGGATACTTACTCTTCACATAGGTAAGGCAAACAGCAAGGCCAAAAGTAGGGCTTTTACTCATATCGGGAGCCTAAACATGGGTAATTCATGTGTCTCTTTTTGTCTATGTTCTACATTCATTCGTATTCTAACATGACGTTTCCACAAATACAAATCCACATACTCGTTTTATTACCACTCTTATAACCAAAAAGTCCCTCGACACTTGGCATGATGATAGACTTTCTCATAGTAGACTATGCACTCTAGGTGCTTTGACATTCGTTGACAACTCTATCGATATACGGGGAATCTGATTTATACAGCAGAGATAATGGCCTACTATACTTGGGGCTTCAACGTCAAGTATGCAAGATGCTAACATGCACCACTTTATGAAGGAAAGGTGTGGGTATACAAGAGCCTCCAGAACAGGTTGACGGCTCTACAGGATGATTATAGCACAAGGAAAAACTTAGTGCCATAATCATTGAGCCAAGAGAGGTTCCCACCAAGGAAAAGCCCACCTCTGGCTATACGTGATATGCATTATCACTCTGAGTAAAACAATGGCAAGGATTCACCCGAGAGGGCGGTGAAACAATGAATGTGAAACTCTACGTAGGGCCACAACAAAGAAATCAAGCGAACACGACACTGGTGTCGGCTGGGAAAGAAGCATGCGATGTTCACCACCACCGAAGGCAAAGACCAAAAGGAAGATGGATCGAGAATGAACTAGGTCGCTCAGCCATGTCGACAAGAGATGACCTGGACGATGTCCTCCATGTGGGCCCTCCGATGGCAGTAGCGATGATCAATGGAAGGATGGATCTTCGGCACCAAGGAGACCATGGCATAGACCCAAGGGAAAAAAGGCATGCGTCTCGGTTGTCGCCGGTAGATCTCCAACTTGGAGAAGACCTCACAGGGTGTCGGTCCCTCTCTCGCGTGATCACCAGCATGAAAAGTAGCATTTCAAGTGTGAATCCACAGTTATGAAAGCTACGCTAGTATCACCGTCCTTGTTGCCTTCCTAATGGAGTTCTCGCAAGCGGTACGAGTCTTGGGAGGAGATACCTACGAGGCTATGAGATGGTAACATATCACCCACCTCCTTGCAAGCCAATGCCCTCGCATGAAGGAGAAACCTGCTTTCTCAGTCCATCGACTATGGGAGTACCTTCGTGAACCTCTTTGTCGAAAGATTCTCCATGACACAGGGTGAAAAACAAATAAAACGAGACTTCAAACTCATCCGGATGGTAGAAGACAAAAGCTTCAAGACTTCCTTCGCTGATTCAAGCTAGAATGGAACAATGGGTCATAGTCCCTAGAAAAGTGACGTAATCAACATGTTCATAGTTGCGGTATGTAATGACAGATGCATTTCCACTCTATATGAAGGCAACCCAACCACTGTTAGTGAACTGTTGAAAACCATAAAAAACACAACATCTATAGAAGACGCCAACACGTAGAAAGCCAAAGAGAGCAAAGGGATAAAATCCAAGCGGCCTCAAATCCGTGAAAGAGAACCAGTAGAGGTAGGAAAGGGATGACTCGAATGTCATGACTAAAAGCGATGTGTTTGACCAGCAGGGCAAACCACACAAGCAACAAAAGATGTGACCAAAGAAATGCCAACTACTAGACAGGAAGTCCAGATTCTTGGTTCCATAAGACAAGCACACTTTCCAGAACTAGTGTGAGTTCCACATATTGGGATCACCTTACAAAGCCTAGTGTTGAATCGTCATGAACAATAAGGAGGTGGAAGCCGAGATCAGGAGCCACCCGATGATAAGCGTGAAGGAAATATGCCCTAGAGGCAATAATAAAGTTGTTATTTATATTTCCTTATATCATGATAAATATTTATTATTCATGCTAGAATTGTATTAACCGGAAACTTAGTACATGTGTGGATACATAGACAAATAGAGTGTCCCTAGTATGCCTCTACTTGACTAGCTCGTTAACCCAAAATGGTTAAGTTTCCTAGCCGTAGATATGTGTTGTCATTTGATGAACGGGATCACATCATTGGAGAATGATGTGATGGACAAGACCCATCCGTTAGCTTAGCACTATGATCGTTTAGTTTATTGCTATTGCTTTCTTCATGACTTATACATGTTCCTATGACTATGAGATTATGCAACTCCCGAATACCGGAGGAGCACTTAATGTGCTATCAAACGTCACAACGTAACTGGGTGATTATAAATATGCTCTACATGTGTCTCCGATGGTGTTTGTTGAGTTGGCACAGATCGAGATTAGGATTTGTCACTCCGTGTATCGGAGAGGTATCTCTGGGCCCTCTCGGTAATGCACATCACTATGAGTGATGTAGGGTGGGAACCCTAATCGGCCGATCTTTCATGAAAGGAGCGGATCCCGCGATGAACACGAAGAACACGAGGAGGGAAACGAGGGGAAAATCACAAGGGGAAAATAAGAGAACACTCAAACCAACAAGTCTGATGACACATGCGCTAGATCCATGAACACAAAGGGAGATACAAGATCCAGAGTCAACAACGTACTGTACAAGAGGTAACCGGTGTTTTCCGTGAGGAGGTCTTGAATCCACGAGGTGATCTTCTCCGCAAGGAGATCTTGAATCCAAAGGGATCTTCTCCGAAGAGGGGTCGCGGTCTCTCTCGTGGAGTAGATCCGATGTGGATGAGCAATGATCTATCTATAAATATGAGCTAAACCAATGCTAATCCTCAAATGGTGGAGGTGGAGGAGTATATATAGTCTAGGGCCACGAAGGGGAAAGTGAGGGGCGAAGGGGTACATGGGCCACAGGCCCGAACACTGTGCGCAGACAGGTACCGGACGCCTGCTGAGGACCGGTCGTCCGGTGGCTCACGGGAGGCCGGACGTCCGGTAGACGTCGGACGTCCGCTTGATCTGGCTCGGACGCTGGAGTGCCGGATTTCCGGAGGTGGCCGGTCGTCCGGTCGCCGATCCTCCGCTGGCGTCAGACGTCCGCTCGTTTGGCTCGGGTGCGGGATCACCGGTCGTCCGGTCCGGTCCGGTCGTCCGGTGGGTCTTTAGGCGTCGGACGTCCGGTCCAACCGGTTGTCCGGTGGCTGGAGCTTCTTCCGCAGCTCTTGTTCTTGCTCCTCGCGCTTGGTGTCCTCGCCTTCTTGTCCATGGGCTTCCTCTTGGTTCCTGGTCATGCATAGCACACATGTTTGAGGTAGTAGCCATGTATCACATGTGGAAAGTGACGATTCGGAGAGGAGCAAGTTCACCTTGTGTCCAATGGCGTATACTTGAGGTCTCATCTTATGTTCACTTGGGGCTTGTAGAGTAGTCGGAGTGTACATGGGGATGAACGTGGGATGCTTCGCATCATCTCCCCTCCCCTTGGGAAAGATCCGACCACGGATCGTGATCCTCATCACCATGGAAATGGTAGTCATGGAAGGACTTGTAGTTGGACGGAGTGGAAGACGTTGCGCAATCCCAATACTCCCATGTGTCGCCGGAGTGGTATACATGCAAAAATACCAAACACAAACGACACTCGAAAATACAATGGTTAGAGCACACAAAGTGTCCATCATGTAAGAATGAGTCCGTTGAGCAATATTGTTTGTGACAAAGTGCATGAAGCTTATCAAGATGATATAGGATGATATGCAAAGCATTCATGGGAACTATATGATTTGTAGTATGCACAAAGGTGTGGTGAATGTGATCAATGCAACCATTGTGCAAAATGATGTCATAATGGGACGGTTTATCAAAAGCATGAACATGGTAATGGGTGCGCAATATGAGTATGTGATCATGCAATTGATGATGTGCAATATGATCATGATGTATGAATATGCCATCAAGGTATATCACAACAAATTTTCTAAGGAAATGCAAAAGCTCATATATCATGGATGACATGGGAATACAAGATGCAACAAGGCAATCATAATGTGAGTCAATCCATGCATAAGATGAAAATTTGTCATGTGTATGAGATGTCCAATGAGCATGACATGTGCGAGCACAATCAACAAACATGTAGGTGTTGGTGTACCAATGCTCAATGTCGTGGCATGAGTGGAGGTTCGAAAGTGCTTCCAATAAGTCCGAGCACTCCTCAATGTGAAGGTCCATAGAGCCAATCTTCAATGTCGCTCCTCCATTCGCGAGATGTACCATGTGACAACAAGAAGGAAACAATAATGAAAGAGTGACCCATCCAATATGCATATTTGAGGATGCCTCAAAGGGAAGGAGTTCACCTTTAGGAGATTCTCGCAAATGTTGGTGTTGCACATCATGTATGCCTTCACATGACCAAATTGTCTCATGACAGTATCCCTTGTGAATCCTTAGAAATGAAAGAACATGACAAACACTCGGAAAAACAAATGAGGTTAGCGGAGATGCAAAACCTATCATTCGTGTGGTAAAATACCCAACAAGTGGATGCATCATGCTCATCATAAGAAAGGACAAGGGAGCATTTCATAGTATGGAGGCATATGATGCGAGAACAACCAAATACCAAATACAATAGGCTCAAACAAGCAAGCATACATCACAAGTAGTGTCCAAGTCTCCACGATCAATAAGCATAGATGCAATAATTGGAGGCAAGTGACAATGAACGAAATATATCATGTGAGAGGCATGAACATATACGTCATCAACCCAAGAAGGCAACTAATAATGGAACATGGTTGATGCGACAAAGAAAGCAATCATAGCAATCAAGTGGTGTGAGTTAGTAGTGCGAAGATGCAACATACTAGAGGGAATCATAGCAAGCATGTCATGGGTGCAAATAGTGTGCATGAATAATTCACATGACATAGCACAAGCATGAAAGGATGATATGAGCAAAATAGCATCAATAGCATGAGGCACATGATAAACATGGCAATAGCAACAAGGATCTCCACCAAGCATGCAAATACACATAGGAGTAGCATAATGGTGAATCATGGGTTGATGCACGCAAGGGTCACAATTGCATGGTAAAGGCATAGAAGTAAGCATAGCATGCAAAGTGAACACGGTAAAATGAGCATGAAGCGACAAGTGGTATATAGTCCATATCCGCATGAGAGCCAAGTAAAAGAGATGTGCATAGTCGTTGCGCGAAGAGAGCGGTGGGAAGGATAGTTCACGGGATCACAAGTCATCTTTGCTCTCAAGAGCTCATTTTGTCAACTCTTGGGATTGA